>NC_037670.1:145289321-145589321 GCF_003255815.1 Theropithecus gelada | reverse complement strand
TTGTAGCACTCAATAATGTCACAGTCATTTTCAATAAATTAGGGAAGTGTAGTCCTAGCTTTAAAAATCCTGTGAGCTCGGGCCAGGCATGGTGGCTGATGCCTGTAATCCCAGCACTTTAGGAGGCTGAGGCAGGTGGATCATGAGGTCAGGAGTTCAAGATCAACCTGGCCAAGATGGTGAAACCCCATCTCTACTAAAAATAAAAAAAATTAGCTGGGCGTGGTGGCAGGCGTCTGTAATCCCAGCTACTCAGGAGGCTGAGGCAGAGAATTGCTTGAACCCAGGAGGCGGAGGTTGCAGTGAGCCAAGATCATGCCACTGCATTCCAGCCTGGGCAACTGAGCAAGACTCCATCAAAAAACAAACAAACAAACAAACAAAAAACACACACACAAAGAAAGAAAGAAAGAAAAATCCTTGAGCTTGAACTCTTTGCGATATTTTGGAAGTGCAGACCCAGCCCGTAAAAGCTGAATAAAAGCCTGACTTGTAAGTAGTAGAGAGAATTCAAGACGGCTTTAAGTTAAAATGGGAAATTATCAGATAACAGTAAAAAAAAAAAAAAAAGTCAAAATACAGATACCCCTCTTCCTTCCCTCTCTAAGAAAGAAGGATACAGGCTAATTTGGGAACCAAGTTTTTATTATGTTGTTTGAAGTAATGGGAAATAATAAACTGATTTATTAATCTATATCAGTTTGTTGGAGAGAGAAGAATGGACAAAAAGACCAATGAAGAGAGATATTGGGCGGGAGAGTGTTTTAGTGAGCTAGAGGGAGTTGCTTAGAAAGAGAAGAGGGTTATAAAAACTGAATTTGGCAAAAAATTTATTGTGTATTGAGGATGCTAATTCCCCCTTTGCTGCCTTTTTGTTTGCGCTCTCCCTTCCCCTACCAAAAAAAAAAAAAAAAAAAAAAAAAAAACTATATTAAAAATTCCAACTCCTATTCACGACTTGGGGAATCAGAGCTGTTGTTTACTGGACGAAGAGGGGATTGAGTGTTTTGTTCGTTTATTTATTTACTTGCTTAATACAACATAATGCTCAGCTTTCTCTCTAAGGGTTCATTTCTACCTAGGTCCCCTGCTATGCCTGGCTCAAGCCCTCATGGCTGGGATTAGGTTCCCTTGCCCGAGTTTGCTTCTGGGGCCAGCCAGTGAAGAGTGGTGGTCATTGGTAGCAAAGCAAAATCAGATTTAGAGTAAAAGTGCATGAAGTTTCTATTAGGAGAGAGGGCAAACTCAAGAGTGTTCATTCAATTTCATGGATCTGGAGTGGAAAGTGGTAAAAGTTCATGGCCACCATTATCCATCAAATGATTTTCAATTCAGGTTTTCAGCACTGGGCTTCAAAACCACTCACCTCGTTTCCAACTTGCAGTGACTGCCACTTTCTTGGAGAAAGTTGCCATTTCCTCAGCATTTTCTTCTGTCCCCTGAATCTGTCTGTTCCAACCCAGATCACTTAAGAAATCTGTAGTATCTACTAGTCCCAGGAGTCTGAGTTGACATTTGGGCACATGTTTCTGACTAGATATTTTCAAAATCAACATAAGACTCAAACTTTTTTGTTTTCTTTCCAGTTTGTATACTTTCCCTCATGAGCCATATTCTACATAATTGAGGGCTTTTTATTGACAAATGGCTTAAAATGTTGTTTCAATGGCTTTGAAACAACAAAATACCCTATTAAAATCTGTCCATGAGGTAAGGTTTCCCTTAATTAAAAACTGAGTACACCTGGCACATTTCTTATTTTGCTCTTGACACAACAAATGTGTAGATTTACCAATAAATCACGTAATTGGAAAAATTTGGATACCATTTTGTGGATGGCATCTTTGCTTTTTATAGCCTGCTACAAATACAGTTGAAAGTTCTTTCCCTTAAATGACACAAAACTGTTCTAAAATTGGCTGTTGGGCTGACCTACACGGGACTGAGGGAAGGAATCTAGAAACAGAAACATTACAAAATACTAAACTGAAGAAGACAGATTAAGCATAACCTTTCTACTCAACCATGTCATCTTCCTCCCTTTCTTCTCAATTCTTTATTTAGATTCAAAGTAAACCTTCCTTCTTCTGCAGTATTTGGATCACAAGGGCATAAATAGTTATGGCTTTATATGTGAAGGTTAAATACAGCTCTGTATCCAAACTCTGTTCAGGAGAAATAGTTCAGGTTCAGCTGGGACATTGTTAAAACCTAGGGGTACTAAACACACCATGACAACCCCCAAAATAGGAAATGGTAGAAAATGCATCTATTTTTTGTTGCTGTTCTTTTAAACCCTATCAATGAGAGATGACGAGATGCTATTTGGTTATTATTTATCAGTGTAGTGCAGTTTTAGTGTGAAACTAATCCATGTTCAATGGGAGTCCACTGTGTCTGGCCTGGACTGGCAGAATAGTGAGTGAGACTTAATAGTAAGGAATCTCTCCTAAAGAAAAAAGAGGTGGATGGCAAGAGAAGTCCAAGGATACCAGGATGATGAAAGAGAAAGACACCTTTTTGTATGCTGTTCTTACATTCCACAGGCTCCCCTTCCACTCCGGGTTTTAGGTCAAAAGCTAAAACAATACTAAAACATTTTTTTCTAGTTATATGTGAGAGGTTGAGATGATAATATTACACTAGAAAAAACAATAAAATAAAGAAGGATTTTGCCTACTGAAGTGAAAAAATCCAATTTATTTTTGACTTATTCAGGCTTTGGAAAACCAAAGAGATGACAGGCCCTGGGTAGGACAGTGACTGGTACAGCGGGATGTGCACCAGCAGTTTCAGTTTCAGCAGCAGCAGGAGGAGAAGCAGGTACAGCATGAATCTCAGTGTCCCTGACCCTGGACATGGCACCTCAGCACAGACACAGGCAGCTGCAGCAGCAGGACCGATGTCACATGGAGCCCAGGGGCAGAGTGCCTTTGGTGGGCACGAGCAGTGGTGTACATCAGCAGCAGATGGCCATGGGGGACTCCAGCAGAAGTAGAGTAAACGGTGAATAGTTGTAACAAGTATGAGAGGATTGTACTTATGCATACATAGGAAATGCTCTCTGAGACAAAGGGAGCATTTGGGGCCATCACAATGATGAGCAATGCTACTGAAATTTAATGGATGAAGGCCACAAATAGATTTGTACCTTGTGCACGACAGATCTGGTATTTCTTTGGAATGCACTGGTAAGATATAAAGTCTAACATTTGTTCAAATGGTTAGGCATTCATTCTCATACCAAAACAGCTGCTAGTATGCTGAGTATCACCCTGTGCAACAACACATTGTCCCCTGTCCCACATCACTTTTGAATGTCTCAGTGGATACTGATGTGGATGAAAAGCCAGTTGGTAATTATTTGAACCTAGAGCTTGATGTGGTTTTCCATATAAACTCAGTTTTACTCATTTTAATCAGTTTTATTATACACTGAATTTTGCAGAAATGAAATTCCATGGCCAAGCAAGGGAACACTAAGCTTTGCTTTATTTGTGACTTTCTCCAGAGTTGTTTCCATTTTGGAAAGGCACATCACCAATGGCAATGTGACCTATGGAATCTTAGTTTCCCTCTATGATACAACCACAGCAATTTGAATTTGTAGCTGTCACATTCAGGGTGATTCTAAAGATGAGTGGAAGCATCTGACTATTTCATTACACCCTATGGTGCCATCATGCATAAATACTTACATATTGAAATACATGTTGTTATATTATAAATTACTTTCACCTTAATTTTCCTTTATAATAGAGTTGGGGTATTATACTAGTTTGTTAAAATTATGTGAATAGGCGAGTTATAGATATTTCATTCTGATCAACCAAGTGTCAATGAATATATATCTATTTTCAAAAGAGAATTTGGAGTCTGATAGGAATGAGAGAATTGCTTTATGATGACTCAGTAGTGGTCAGTGACAGGATGTTCAGGGGAAGGAGCCTGAAAATAGCAAATGTAGGTAGAGGCAAAGAAATATTTTTGTAATGATTTTAGAATCCAAGTTCTATCTCCAGGTTAGTGAGTCTTAAAAACGTAAGTCTCACCAAACTAGATTAAAGTTGTAGCTACTAATTATAACTAACAATATATCTAGTATTATAAATAACAATATATCCAATATAACAATATAACTAATAATATATCTAATTATAATTAGATACTTATCAAAAAAAAATCATAATACTCAACATTTATGGGGTGCTCACTCTGTGCATTGTTCCAAGTACTTGAAACGTATTAACTCATTCTGTCCTCTTAGCAACCCTAGGAGACAGAGTCATGACCATCCCTACATTGTAGACAGAAAGCTGAAGCACAGAATACAGCCCCATACCATCCTGAAAGTGCTCAATCTCGTCTGATTTCAGAAGTTAAGCAGGGTCGGGCCTGGTTAGTACTTAGATGGAAGAAAAGCAAAGCACAGAGAAGGTACAACTTGCCCAAGGACACTGGGATATCAAGTGGTCAGGACAGGATTTACACATATGCAGCCTGACTCCATCTGTACCTCCCGCTATCCTCCAGCACCTGTGCAATCAGGTCAAAGCAATTACTCATTCTGAAAACTATTTTCAACAACCATTAATTCCACAGAAATCATGTATTTCCCATAAAATATAATTTGGCTGTACTTGCATTCATTAATTAACATTCCCAGATTGCTGCTATACAAACCAGTTTGGCAGCACAATCAGTGAATTCTAAAGACATCATAAACCCTCCCAAGAAGACCAGAAGAACAGCTTCAAAAAGCTAGGACAACTAATTCTTGGCCCTTCCAAGTGCCCCATGCAGGAGGGGGCCACTATTACTCTGGAGGCCCAGACCTAATGCTGGTGGCTACACCCACATCTGACTCATCACGGATCCCAGGCATAAGACTGCACTGTGAGGTCTGCACTGGTAAATTTTCTATGCTGCCTAGAAAGGCTGTAGATGGTTTGAGGAGCTGAGTCTGGAGGAGGAACATGAGAAAAGAGGTAACAGAAAAGGGTAAGGAGGACCCTCAAGGAGGAGAGTGCCAGTGAGAGCTGAGGACTGGAGCTTCTGACTCTCCCAGTGCTGGTCATTCCCATCTGCTGCTGAATGCCCTATACAGACACTAAGACAAAGCAAGACAAAGACAGACAATCTTCTGCCTTCAGCACATTCACTTAACTTCTGCTTATGCATAAGTATTATTATAAATAAGAAATTTAAGGGATCATTTTAGTTGATGAAAGAATAATAAATAATAATAGAATAGGTAAATTCAGCTTCTCATTAGGCCTAGCTGTAACAATTTTCTTTAAATAGCTCCTTTCTTATTTTCTTATTTATAAGACAGACTTAAAATACAGTATAGTGGTTCAAGTTTCTCATAAAGTTATAGCATAATACTTTAGATACGGATATGCTGCTTTATAGCTGTGTAGCCCAGAAGTTCTTGGAGGCTTCATTTACTCATCTAAAAAAGGCATGAACATATCTGTCTTATAGATGGTTATCCTATAGATGGTTTAAAGAAGGAAGTGTATAAAGTGCCTGACATAGTGTCTGACATATAAGTTAAAATTTTAATGTCATCTCCTACTATTTTTTTAGGCTAATCTATCTATAAAATAATCCTGCAGCATAACATCGTAAAGCCCACCATAATTAACTAGAAAACAAACCAAAAACAAGTACTAATTATGTTTTCTCATTATACTCAACCCCTAAGTTGTACTTACTTGCCTATTTCTTTCTAACTCAGAATACCTCAAAAAAGCACATTATATATTACTGTGACAGCTTTATGTTGAGGTAGAAAACAGAAAACCTAATTCAATTGCTTTCCACAAATCAATCCATGGATATCCAGAGTAATATAGACATAATCTCTTATATATTACTTTCATAGATTCATAATATTCTTTTATAAAGCATTTTCATAACTCTATAAGAAAAGAATGGTCAGTTTAATTATTTCCATTTTACAAGTCTAGAAAAGCAGCTCAAATGGGCTAAGGACTTTTCCCAAAGTTACATGACTATGTTTAGCAGCTAGGTGGAACTGGAATTCGGTGGCTGCAGGCCTGGGCCATAGGATTCCTGATTTCTGCCATCAGTTTAAATTCCTTCCTTCAGGGTTAAAATTCATATCAGAATATACATACATACATTCTCATAGATGCTCAGAAATAGGTGAGGCAAAATGGGCCATGAAAAAGCCCTCTCAGCTAATATGAATGAATTAACTGCTATAGAGGGTTGAAAGAAGGAAGTGTATAAAGTGCCTGACACAGTGTTTGACATACAATAAGTTCAACAAATTAATGTTCTCTCTTGTTATTATTTTAGGGTAACTTATCTATAAAATAATCCTGCAGCATAAATTATAAAGCCCACCATAACTATCTATAAAACAAGCCAAAAGTGAGTACTAATTATGATTGTTGACTGTACTCAATCTCTAAGTTGCACTTACTTGTCTATCTTTCTAAATCAGAGTACCTCCTTTTGGGCAAAAGTTGGCCTTCTCAAATGCAACACATTTGCTTGTGAAATGACTATCAACACTGGTATTGCACAGCTGCTCTAACCCTATGATGTTAATGAAAGTGACGCAGAGGAGAAGAGAAAGTTCCGTATTTCACCACTAGATGGTGCTAGGAGAAGTTGAAAGAAAATGGTCTTAAAAGTTATTGATGCAATGAATCACAGGATTTGAATGGGGTTTTTCTATATAATAGAGTTCATGCTTCTCTCCCAGAAAGGAGCACACCCAACCCATCAAAGAGTAAAACATCTTCCAAAGCTACCCCATTTATTCAGTTAATTATACTTCTGCCAAGACATGCTCCTTTCTAACCACAATTTCAAATGCAAATGGAAGACTCTAAGATTCTATTAAGGAAAATGAAAGTATTGCACTTTGTTTATAGTTTGCTGCAACTCTCATTTTGAGTCTTTATCAACATATTTTTCAACAGGATGTGTCAGATTGGAAGAGGCTAAATGCCTGTGACAATGCATTGATCCTAATAATATTAATTATTATGGTTAAAATGAAAAGTAAGTTCAAGAGACTAGTCATAACAAGTATTGCCTTTCCATGATTCACATGTTATATAGCATACAATTTATGGATTTCTGTGCATTTCAGCTAATGCATCACTTTAGTGGGCTTTTATTTTCTAATATTGATGATACGTTGCAAATCAAAAATCAGTGCATGGCCCTGGACTTCTGTGAAAATAAATGAAAACAGCCTTGAGCACTGCAAACTTACTAATACTGTTCTTTTATAACACTTGTAAGTTTCTTGTTGTTCAATATCTGTCTCTACCACCAGAAGGAGACTGGAAGAGTGATCGTCTTGAAGTTCAATACAGTATATCCCCCAACACCAAACTCTCTCTCTCCCTCTCAATCTCTTTCTCTCTGGGTATATGTATGTGTGTATGTGTGTGTAAAATGAACAGGTTTTTTTAAATGCATAAATAAAAATAAAAATTACAGTACAGTATAGTTTCTCTTTCACTTATTGGGTTTATTCACAAAGCAGGTATGTAAATTTTAGGGTGAATTTTCACCACCTCAGCAGCTAACTCCTGGAACTTGATTGTACTCTGTACCCTTAACCCAGTCCTTGTAATCCCCAGGCAGAGCCCCTGATGGCTTCAAAATAAAAAGTTTGACCACTTCTGCAAAAATTTTCTCATCTATTTTAAAGCAAGCAATGTGTTTTAGAAATCTGATCCAGGTTTCAGATTAACTGCTTATATTTCTGTTGCAAACATAGTGGCTCAGGAAGAATTTATATGGGGCAAATACCACATCACAATCACTGGGCGATGTATTAGTTGAGGAAGATCCAAACAACTGTAGTATACTTTATTTTATAGTATACTTTATTTCTGCAGACTATATGGCGAGACATGGAATATGTCTACATACAAATAAGAATAAATTATTGATTAATAGACTCAGGTTAGGTGAACAGGATAACCAAATCTGCTAAGTAAAAATATGGTATACCCAGTGTTTATCATGTAATGCAGAGAAATCCAGTATCAATTGCTTAAAGTTATGTTTTAGCCAGTTGTTTTGGTATTATACAGACACACTTCTACGCATCTATGTTTACCATCTACATGAGTAAATGGGCCTGCTGGAGAGACTTAGATCACAAAAGTGAATATCTTTCTTTTACTTCTTCCTTTTTGGTCTATTGAAAATCAGAATTAGTTGTCAGAATCCTACAAATTATCAGTGTGCTACCCAATGTTGTCCCTAATTTCTAGTGGCATTTGGCACAAGATGACAAACTCTGTAAGTGAAATAGATAAGTGTCTGTACAGGACAACATAGGTATAGAAGTCAAAAAACAGAAATGTAACATTTACCAAATCAGTTCAACACTGGGGTGTTCGAAATTTACTCTACCAAAGAGCAGAGGGGTTATTCGGCTTTCTCAGCCAGTCAGTCTTTTGCACAACTTCAGAGACGTCAGCAAACCGCCAAATGTTTTCCGGAAAATGGACTTTTAAACTGGCCTGATGCCAAATAAGCAAAGTATAAAGCTATGAGCAACATAGGAGCAAGAGACACCTTTGGCTCAGTGAGCTTGGTCTAGTGTTTTGTGAGACAAAGAACCAAGCATGGCACAGAAAGGCAATTCTACATATAGACCAGCAGACGGGCACTTGGGGAGCCAATGGGCAGTATCAGAGTACTTGGTGCTGAAGGGAAGGAAAGATGAATATTTCCTTACCTTAAAATGATCTTGAAAGGACTACGTCTGCCTAAGAATTCCATGGGCTTTACCATAAGCAGTCAACAAACATTTTTTAAATACCTCAACTAGGCCGGGCGCTGTGGCTCCCGCCTGTAATCCCAGCACTTCGGGAGGCCGAGACAGGCGGATCATGAGGTCAGGAGATTGAGACCATCCTGCCTAACACGATGAAATCCCGTCTCTACTAAAAATACAAAAAATTAGCCGGGCGTAATGGCGGGCGCCTGTAGTTCCAACTACTCGGGAGGCGGAGGCAGGAGAATGGGGTGAACCCGGGAGGCGGAGCTTGCAGTGAGCCGAGGTCGCGCCACTGCACTCCAGCCTGGGCGACAGAGCGACTCCGTCTCAAAAAAAAACAAAAAAACAAAAAAACAAAAAAAATCCACCTCTACTAATACACATCTGTTGTCTTTGTCCAGTATCTCTTCTTTGGGGATCTGTTCTCCCCTTTCCATGTGATATCATGAATCTGCCACTCACAGCCTTGTCTTCTCCACCCATCCCTGGCTGCTATGAGCTGAATTATGTTCCTCCCCCATATTTATATGTTGAAGTCCTAACCTCCAGTACCTGGGAATATGGCTGTATGTGAAGATAGGGCCTTTAAAGAGTAGTTAAGGTGAAATGAAATCACTTGAGTGTGCCCTAATCCAATATGGTTGATGTCCTGAGGAGAATAGGACACAGACACAGGCTTGCCCATAAAGAAAAGAGCATGTGGGAATATTCCAAGGTGGCAGTCATCTGCAAGTCAAAGAGAGAGGCCCCAGAAGAAAGCAGCTCTGCTTATCTTAGACTCACCTTATCTTAGACTTCCAGCCTCCAGAACTGTGGAAATGAAATTTCTTTTGTTTAAGCCACCCAGTCTGTGGTACTTTGTTATGGCAGCCCTAGCAAACTAATCCAGTGCCCATGGGAGCAGCCTCAGCCCAACCATTTACAGGAGCTATTCTCCTGGTCACAGTGTTGAGCAAAGTGGGCTGATGACACATGTTGGTCTCTCAGTTTGGAGGGGAAAGGGAAGTGGCTGCATTTCTGAACAGGGAGTACCTGGCAGTCATCTTCTCCATCATGTGGAGAAAGCCCATCTGCATAAAGAGCGAATGAGGCCAACCATACAGAAATAGGATATATGCAATTCAAGCATAAAATGATCAGGGTTTCAACTAGTATGTCAATAATAGAATCCTTCCCCCCCCCGCCCCCCCGCCCCGGAGACAGGATCTCATATTGCCCAGGCTGGTCTCGAACTCCTGGTCTCAAGCAGTCCTCCTGCTTCAGCCTCCCCAGTAGGTAGGATCACAAGTACATGCTACTGCTCCACCTGGCTAGAAGAGTCATTTACTTCAAAACTAAGAAATGACTTACAAAAATGTAATGCTCCGCTAAAAATTAAAAAACAAATCAGGCCAGGTTCGGTGGCTCACACCTGTAATCCCAGCACTTTGGGAGGCCAACGAGGGTGGATCACGAGGTCAAGAGATTGAGACCATCCTGGCCAACATAGTGAAACCGCGTCTCTACTGAAAATACAACAATTAGCTGGGTGTGGTGGTGCACACCTGTAGTACCAGCTACTCGGGAGACTGAGGCAGTAGAATCACGGGAACCCAGGAGGCAGAGGGTGCAATGACAGGAGATTGCGCCACTGTACTCCAGTCTGGTGACAGAGTGAGACTCCATCTCAAAAACAAAAACAATGTAATCCCAGCACTTTGGGAGGCCGAGACGGGCGGATCATGAGGTCAGGAGATCGAGACCATCCTGGCTAACACAGTGAAACCCCGTCTCTACTAAAAAAAATACAAAAAAACTAGCCGGGCACAGTGGTGGGTGCCTGTAGTCCCAGCTACTCAGGAGGCTGAGGCAGGAGAATGGCATAAACCTAGGAGGCGGAGCTTGCAGTGAGCTGAGATCGCGCCACTGCACTCCAGCCTGGGCGGCAGAGCGAGACTCCGTCTCACACACATACAAAAATCATAAAGTAGTATGAAGTAAAAAGTAAGAAGTGAAAAATAAATCAAAGTACTAAACAACAGAGTGCAAAAAGAAAAAAACTAACTGAGCAAGGTAAATTCTAATTACTTCTGAGGATACTCTAAGCCTCAAAGTGAGGTGTAAAAACCACTTTAAAAATAATAATTTGATTATATAAAAATTTTAAACCTGTGTGAGCCTAGAAATACCATAAACGAAGGTAAAAGACAAGCATATATTTACATTTAACAAAATTAATATGTTTGTAAATATGTAAGTGTATCTATTTTAAGACAAAGCATATTGTTAATATACACGGTAAACACATATTGTATAAATGGAAAAATATATAAAATATATTAATACACATATATATAATATACACGTTATTGAGCCTGCTTTCCTTTCTATTATTTTTAACTCAACAATACGGTTGGAACATTTTTATAACATTAAATGTAGATCTCCATTATTTATAATGTCTTCATAGTTACCCACCAATAAATGTGCAATGATTTATTCACACTTGAATTATGTAGCATTCTAGTATGTAAAAATTGCACATGAATCGAAAGGTATGTAATTTCACTAAACACATGTTTTTGCTTTCTTTTTGCTTATCTGTATTTTCTATTCTTTTCATAATGAATGTGTCTTACTGTTTAATAAAGGCATAATAAAAACAAAAGCTAAAAGGAATGAAAAAATGCATGTTCAATCATTTTTAAAATTTGACTTCCATTTTCATTAACTTCCTTCTCATGGATGGCCAGAAACCTAAAAAGGATACAGGAAGGAAAAAGAAGAACATGTCTACTAAGTTCCATTTTTGATAAATAGAGAGAATCACAAAAAAAGTGGGGGTAGAAAATATACCCACCCCCACCGATTGCTGTTAATCTATTCTAGAGTTCCTTATCTGGAGTCATTATTTTCAGACTGAACTCTCCCAAGTTTCATAGGGGATGGAGTGGTGTCAAGCAGGAGTCTCCAGGGGCCACCAGGAGAAATTTTAAAAAGGGCAAAGGGGAGGATAAAGGGGAGAGGATCCTACCCTTTATCACAGTCATTCTATTTCTTTCATGGTTATATGGGACTTCTGAGTATTTTTTAAAGTTTAGAGCTTTAAAAAAATCCACCAATATCCACTGCAATGTAGATCAACGTTCTTTCTTTCTGATTTAGGTTTTTCTGGCTATATATCATACACCCTCACTTTTTTCTTTACAAGATCCATGGAGAAGAAAAGCTAAGGCCCGATAGTCAGCAAGAAATAGCAGATTTATTCCCTTTTCCCTGAATACAGAACCATCAAGATGAAGACACTGCCCAGAGAGCTAATCTATAAGAAGTACTAAATAAGTACTGGATAAGAAGAGAAAGAAAATTCTCACCATTGTGTTCCTATTCCATCCTCTGGCAGTCAGCACTTAGCTTCTCCTCAAATGAAAGGTGAACAAATACTTAAAGACTTGGGTTGAAATGTACAAAACTATGAGTCTGCCTGAAAAAATTACTTGTTCATCTCCAGAGCACATGCCTAAGGATCAACCAACCACGTGAGGAAGGGTCAAACCTGTCCTTTTAGATAGCAGTAACAATCTCTCGGCTGCAATGGTAACCACCCACAAATTGATCCTGTATTATGAAATGTGTTGCTATCTTTCTACCTAGTTTATGGATAATATTAAAACTAGTTCTCTAGTTCTTTCACACATGTAGAAAGTTTATTATTTAAAATGTGTAATTATATCTCACAGGAGTGAGGAATTATATTTTTGATTTATCCTACCCTTGTTATTTGCCCCATAGCATCAGCTCAATATCAAGTTCATAATGCATACATAGAGAAATCAGTCCAGGCATTGCCAAAACTCTCTGATAATTGGCAGTGGTCCCCTTCCATAACTCTGGCCCCCATCATTGGCATGTTTCATTCAAAATCATTATTACTATTATATATTAGGGACTATGACCATGTACTAAATTTGAAAAGTGAAAAAATAATGTCCCACCCTCAGGGCATCTCAGTCCTTGTGGGGAGACAAACACATACAAATACAGCTGAATCTTGAACACGGGTTTGAACTGTATGGGTTTACAAATATGCAGATTGTTTTTTCAATAAATATATTGGGAAAAATTTTGGGCATTTGCAATAATTTAAAAAAAATCTCAAAGTTGAACCACACAGTGAAGTAATGTTTTAAAAATTAAGAAAAAGTTAGATATGCCATGAAATTGTAAAATATATGTAGATTTCAGTCTATTTTATCACTTACTATCATGCAATGTACACAAATCTTATAAAAAGTTAAAATTTATTGGTGAGTGGATCACCTGAGGTCAGGAGTTCGAGACCAGCCTGACCAATATGATGAAACCCTGTCTCTACTAAAAATAACAAAAATCAGCCAGGCATGGCAGCACATGCCTGTAATCCCAGCTACTTGGGAGGCTGAGACAGGAGAACTGCTTGAACTGGGAGGCGGAAGTTGCAGTGAGATCACGCCACTGCACTCCAGCCTAAGTGACAGAGCAAGGCTCTGTCTCAAAAAAAAAAAAAAAAAAATTATAAAAACGTTATACACACGAACATATTGAGACCATGTGTGGCAGAGTAGAGCGAAAGGTAAACAAATGTAAAAATGCAGTATTAAATCATAACTGCATAAAATTAGTGGTAGTACACACCATACTACTGTAATAAGTTTGTAGCCATCTCCTGTTGTTATTGCAGGGAGCACAAGTATTTCCAGTGTTTGCTTAAAATGCCTTGTGATGCTAATCATCTTCTCCTGAGCAGTTTGTCAGACAAGCAAATTGTGCATTGCAGTAAAAACTTAAAAAAAAAAAAAAAAAAAAACTTCTGTTGTTCCTGTGTATTTTTCATCATGTTTAATGCCGTGCTGTAACCTTGAATAACACTGTAGGACTCATACAAAGTACCTCTAGTAATGTTGAAAATGCTCCCAAGAAGTACACAAATCCACAATGTTACAAGAAAATGTTGAATTCCTTGATGTGTACCATAGATTGAGGTCTGTAGCTGCAGTTGCCCACCATTTCTGAATAAATGAATCCAGCATACAGACCATGATAAACAAAAGAAAATAAAATTCATAAAGCCATCACTAAAGCCACACAAGCAGATGTGAAAACATTGCATTTTTTGTGAAACACGTTTTTATCTTGTATTGAAAACGCAGCTTTTATGTGAGTGGAGGATTGCTAAAAAAAAAAAAAAAAAAAAAAAGGCGTGCCTGCAGACTCTAATGTGATTCAAGAGAAAGCAAAGTCATTATATGACAACTTGAAGCAAGAGAAAGGTAAAGGATCTAAAGGTGAGATGTTAATGCTAGCAAAGGATGGCTTAATAATTTCAAAAACAAGTTTGGCTTAAAAAATGTCAGGGTAACAAGAGAAGCATTTTCTGCCAACCAAGAGGCAGCAGACGAGTTCCCAGACACCAGTAAGAAAATCATTGAGGAGAAAGGATACCTGCCTGAACAAGTTTTTAATGCAGATGAAGATGCCCTCAAAAAAAAAAAAAAAAAAAAGCCACAAAGGAAGTTTATTAGTAAGGAAGTGAAGTGAGCACTAGGATTTAAGGCAGGGAAGAGTAGTAGGCTAACTCAACTCTTTTGTGCAAGGGAAGTTGGGTTTAAGATCAGGTCTGTCCTTACAAAGCTTCTAACCCCTGAGCCTTGATGGGCAAAGATAAATGCCAGCTGCCAGTCTTTTGGCTATACAACAAGGCCTGGACAAGAACCCCTTTTCTGGATTGATTCCATCAATGCTTTGTTCCTGAAGTCAGGAAGTACCTTGCCAGTAAGAAACTGCTTCTAAAGTTCTTTTCACATTGGACAATGACCCTGATCACACAGAACTGCATGAGCTCTACACTTTGAAGGCATCAAAGTGGTCTATTGCCCTCAAACACAATGTCTCTAATTCAGCCTCCAAATCAGGGGGTCATAGGATCTTTAAGGCTCATTATACACAGTACTCTATGGAAAGGATTGTCAGTGCTATGGAAGAGAACTCCAACAGAGAGAACATCATGAAAATCTGGAAGGATTACACCATTGAAGATGCCACTGTTGCTATAGAAAAAGCCATGAAAACCATCAGCCCAAAAGAATAAATATCTGCTGGAGAAAACTGTGTCCCAATGTTGTACGTGGCTTTCCAGGATTAATGAGAGAGCCAGTCAAGGAAATTGTGAAATAATTTGTGGATTTGGCAAAAAAAAAAAAAAAAGGGAAGAGGTGAAGGGTTTCAAGATATGGATCTTGGAGAAATTTAAGAGTGAATAGACACCACACCAGAAGGATTAACAAAAGACGACTTGAAGTATTCAGGATTTCATGGAGATGAGTCCTTCCAAACAAGTACTAGATCATGAAGAAGATGTAGAAGAAGCAGCGCCAGAAAACAAGTTGACATAGACAACCTGGAAGAAGGGTTCGCATTACACAAGGGGGCTTTTGACTTCTTTTACAACATGAGCCCTTCTATGTTATGGGCACTGAAGCTAAGGTAAACTGTAGAAGGACTGGTGTTACACAGAAACATTTTTAGAGAAATGAAAAAGCAAAAAAGTCAGACAGAAATTATGATATATTTTGTAAAGTTACACTGAGTGTGCCTGCCTCTGCCTCCTCTTCCCCCTCCTCCACCACCCCTGCCTGTCCCTCCCCAAGGCAGCAGAACCAAACCTTCCTCTTTTTCCACCTCTTCAGTCTACTCAGCATGAAGATGATGAGGATGAAGACCTTCATGATGATCCACTTCCACTTAATAAACAGTGAATGTATTTTCTCTTCCTTATGGTTTTCTTAATAACATATTGTTTTCTCTAGTTTATTTTATTATAAAAATACAGTATATAATACATATAGCATACAAAGTATTTGTTAATTGACTGTTTATTTTATCAGTATGGCTTCAGTCATCAGTAGGCCATTAATAGTTAAGTTTTGAGGGAATCAAAAGTTATGGGCAAATCTTCAAGTTCATGGGGTGTCAGTGCTTCTAACGCTTTCACTGTTCAAGGGTCAACTGTGCAACAAAGCCACATTGTGACACTGCTACAATGGAGGCTTTTCAAGGTATAATAAGAACACAGAGGAAACATAGTGTAAATCTATCTTAGCAAATTAGGTAGACTTCACTCTGAAGATACTCAAGTCAATGTCTAAAAAACAAGTTTAAATTTTTTGTATGAAATGTATACACAAAAACATTTCTAGTAATTATCATTGGTTGGGATACTCATTTTCATATATATACATATATATTTCATTTTGAAACCAATATGCTCAAATCGGAAGAAATGTGTCTGTGATCTGCCACGTGACTTCTCTTAAGCCTATGGTTGACTGACAAATTAATGCTCTATTTCCCACTGTCTGATTTGTCTATTTCAACGAACAACTGGAAAAAACTCTAGGGATACTTTCTTCTATAAACCACATCTCAACCATCAGCACATTCTGCTGGTTCTTCTTTTAAAATACATCCCGATCGTGGAGGTGCAGGGTTCCTCTACCCACACTGAATTGAACAGAGCATTAGGAACTACAATTTAGTTCCATCAGCCTCAGAATACATGGAAGTTTATCTTAGATTCTTCTATACTATGAATGCTAGGAGTAGTTCTTAAATTCTTTTGGTATGAATTTTCCTAAGTATTTTAGAGGGTAATTGAGTGCGGTTAATTCAGTGGCCACTAGCCAATTTTCTTGGTGGTGGTGGTAGTTGAGCTGACAATTGCAGAATTAGTGTGATTTATTTTTTCTATTTTAGTAAGTGAGGAAGGCATCCTAGGGGAAGAGAACAGCACACTGTGCAATTTACTACCATGTTTTTTGTGTGTAGGAAAAGAGAAATCAGAATTTAGAATTGGTTGGTGGCTTAAGCGCTAGTGTGAAAGAATGTTCCAGGTGTTTCTACCTCAGCTGACAGATTAAATGGTCCAGGCTTGGTAGCAAAGAAATTGTGATTTGAAAAATGACTGTTGGACTTGGGTAAAGTGACAGAATTAAGATTACCAAAAACGTCATCTGAGTTTCCAAGATTGGTGGTGTTGAAGGAATGAGGAAGCCCAAAAGAATGTGATTATAAAGTGGTGAGTAAGTTTGAGCTTCCAGAGACAAAGCTGTGGGTGATAAAATTATTGAGCAGGGCTACAGAGGTGGGTAGCTGAAGCTGAAAAGAAATGAGGTCATGGATAAATTCAAAGAGCTATGAGATTAGGCTGATGAAATTAAAGGACCATCTTTACAGATGTCGAAACTGACAAGAATGATTGCAGATTTGAAATGGAGAGGAAGAAATTAACCCACGTGATGGAGAGGAAGAAATTAACCCACGTGATAAGTTTCTTATCAAATATGTTGGATGAACCAGGCATGGTGGCCTGCTCCTGTAGTCTCAGCCACTTGTGAGGTGGAGGCAGAAGGATCACTTGAACCCAGAAGTTTAAGGCCAGCCTAGGCAATATAGTGAGACCTCATCTCAAAAGAAATAATAGTAATAAAAAAGAGCTGAATGGTTCAAAAGTTGGTAGATGATAGTAAGAAAAAGTAGCAAAGACATGTTGAAAATCCCTGCTAATACCAGAGAGTAAAGTTTTAATTAAAACACCCAGCTTCATTGTCATCCTTGGCTAGCAAAATTTCTGTTTTGTGAGGGAAAATGGAAGCTAGAGTTACCAAGGGCTACGGGAATGTGTGAGGGAAAGGAGTATAGGAAAGTGAATGAGGAAGTGGGAGAAGAAGGACTAGAGCACTGGATGAGATCTGAATCCTAATGGTTACTGCATTTTACAGGGATAAGAAACATGAGAAAATTTATCCAGAGGTTTCCAACCTTGCTGAGAGAGATGTGTCAGTGAGGCCACTTGCTCCTGTCTTGTACTTTCCTGTATCTTCAACTCTTCTCTTCTTGGAGACCAAATGGCTTTTGCTAAATAAAGTCTCTACATTTGATGGCAGACCAAATACTGAAAAGGTACACGTTATCTGGCCTCTAAAGCTTCTGAATTTGTTAGGAAATTTGTTATGTCACATGCCAAGGCCCTGTGAACATTTGGGCTTATCGTTCCTATTCTAGATAAAATCTGTCCCTGGATTATGTCAGAACATCAAAGAGTTGATGACCTGGGCTGTACTGTTTCAGTCCCTAAACAGACTTATGTGAGCAGACCTAATAAACTTCCTTCAGTTATTGATAAAATGGTGGGAGGAAGACCAATCTGGCTAGCGTCTGGATAAAAGAATGGACTGGATTATTTAGGAGCAAGAAAGGAAGTGAGAAGAATATGAGAGACTGCTGATTTGGACTAGGTTGGTCATGGTAGAGATGGAGAAAAGTGGATGAATTCGGTAAGCTTTGGGGATGGATGGCTTACTGATGAATTAAATGGAAATTTGAATGCACTTCCAGAAATCCTACCAATTAGAAATTCATTGGGTTTGCAAGCTGCTTTTATAAAAATGCAAATACATCTAAGAGGCTTATAACTGGGGTGAGGGTATAATTTAGTCTGAATTAGTTCCATCAGCTTACTTTCTGCTATTACCTAGTTGAAGTCAGTCATACTAAAGAGATGAGAATTTTACTTGGGGATGGAATGTTTTACATAAGGAATATAATCATGTTTGGTACAGAGGTGAGATTCTTTGGAATGACAGAAGCATTAAGGAGCCCACACAATCCACAGAGAGGGGGTATCAGGATTTGAGAACACAGAGAACAAGCAAACTTTAACCTTCTCTGAAAGTTTGCTAGAATATTAGACCTGGGATATTAAAAGCAATCATCAGTGCCACCTAAAATAAATAACTATTATTGGTCAATGTTTAAAAATTATTTTAATTGTATTATTTTGAAGACATATTTTATATTTGGTAGTAAATACTACCTATAATTTTTAAAGCTCCACTGTTTTTGATACAACAATAGGTGTTATATTTTACCTATTATTTTCCTTTTTCTTTATGTACTCACATGCTACTTATTTTAATGAGGACACAAATCCTAAAATGTTCAAAATGCTATCTTTGAATACAAATCCCAGTATATTTCAAGCTTCACATGAAGGTCAGCACTCAGAGCTAAGATAAAACTACTGGAAAGAATGAGTTATGGCCAAAATTGGGCACACTTTTAACCAGGATTTTTTGGATGGCGATGCTGTACTAAAAAGAACAAAAACAACAGCTCGCAACCCAAGCAAAACAGTTCTCTTATGTTTTGTTTTATATTTGTCTTCCAAATATGGTGAAAAATTCCCTTTTATCAAAATGAGCAAACTTAATAAAAAGCAACAAAAAACATTAGCAACAAATTTGGGCCAACTAAAAACTATGAAACTTTTTTTTCAAAAGGCAAAGCATTAAATGGCAAGATAAAAAAAAATCTTTGTGCTAGCCAGTAAAAATTTCATGGGTGTGTGCCCTTCAATGTGAGTCACAAGTCTAATGTCAGGTACACTCTGGCTATGGAATGGAACAGACTGTGTTAGCCTTACGTGCTATCTCCAACCACTCCTCCTCCTGCCTTACTTGTGTGGGTTCCAGCCACATTTACCAGCATGATCGTCTCTCCTTTCTTAGCATTCCTGTCTGTACCTACTACTGAAGATAAAGTCCATGGCAAGTCTATATGGGGAAAAGGCACAGCAGAATTATGAGATTTCAGCATTATTGATCATTGCCAAACTTTGTATTTTTAGAGATAAAAAAACTGCAGTACAAGTAAGTTTTAAATCTTGCTCAGAATTATACAATGACTAAGACTCAGAGCTAGGACTTGTTAGGTATTCCTCTCTGAAATTGTTGGAGACACTGCTGTATCTATCTTTCATATTCCTGCACATTTTGCAAACAGAGGCACTGACCACATTTGTTCTGAACTAGCTTTTCAAAGATATTTATATAGTGGAATGCCTTGAAAAATAGAGATGGTGCCTCACTCTAGAGCAAAGGAACATTTATTTTTTTGTCCAGTATAATAAATATAATGTCCCCCTCTGGGGCAAAGGGAAACTACTGGAAAGAATGGGCATACTCACTGCACATTATAAAGATTCAAACTTCCTAAGCTCTGGGTTCCTCTCTTGAAATGCAAACCACTCAGTATAGTTGATTGGTTCTAGGACCGCACCCCAGCCTTCCGCCCCCCGGTCATGGATACTAAAATCCACGGGTGCTCAAGTCCCTGATATAAAATGATGTCATACTTGCATATAATCTACGCAATCTTCCTGTATATTTTAAGTCATCTTTCGATTACTTATAATGCCTAACACAATGCTTGCACATTGCTTCATTCCCGTGGATTCAATGTAATACTCAGCATGCAGCAAATTCAAGTTTTGCTTTTTGGAACTTCGTGAGATTATTTTTCCTAATACTTCTATCCATGGTTGATTGAATCCAGAGATGTGGAACCCACAGATACAGAGGGCCTACATGCTTCAGTGAACTGGTACATGTGCTGATAGTTGGCTTACCTTTATTGCTGTAAATAAAAAAGTCATTGGTCTCTGACCTAGGCATCTCATGTCTTCTACCAATACCCATGAAACTGTGGCAGGTTGACCTGTGAGCTTGTGAGAGGGGTTAAGATCTCAAACCCTTCACAGTTTTTGACCGAAAGATAAAATCTTAGTGATAATTTATCATATAAAGGGAGAAAACATTAAGTATTCCAGGGCCTTTTGCCTCTAGATTTTTGCCTGCTTGACTTTTCAAATCTAGGGTAATCCAGTTACCATTATTTGGACATCATGTGTAAGGAATAATAAATAATATGCTTTATTCTTCAAATTAAGTTATACATACACACATATACAATCTATCTGACTTTTAAAATTAAACCTATGAAATGGGTCTTCTTAACTCCACTTTGTGGATTAAAAAAACAAAAAACAAAAAACCCCTGAAGTCACACAGCAAATAGGTGGCAGAGCTAAAAATCCTTGGTTTCAAAATTTGTGTTTTGTCAACCTCTAAATGATACACAGCTTAAAATTATACAACACATTTTGGCTTTAAATATAATGTCTACATTATATAATATTATGTTTAGTTTTACCATCATACTTTTATAATCATGCCATATATTTAGGTACTGACATGTTGCTACCTAATCTGTATTCAATATTAAATATTCAGCATTCACGACAAATAAAATTTTAATTTTGTGAATACTGAATTTATTATATATGATATATTTATACCAACAGTCCACAACAAAAGCTACTATTTATAAAACTTAGATCAGAAAATCATGCTGCAGACATTTCTTTAAAGCTACACATCTAAGAAAATTATCTTCATCTAGAGAAAGATAACATGATGGTAGAAATAATTCCACTTAAAAAACTGCATTCTGTGAAACTATCTTGTTAGTCACAGAGATAAATACAAAATTAATGCACTAGACAGAGTGTAGAAAGAACTATAAATGCCTAGAACTTATAGATGTTTTTGAGAATAAAAAATGTTTGAAGCAAAAGAAGACAGAAAATACTTCTTAGTTTTATGGACGTAAAACGTAAAATGTAAATTTATATAGAATTGTTTGGTGGAACTTTTTAAAAAACTGGTAATCTATTTCTGACCATAAACAGCTTTTCATTTCTATGATATTATTGTGTTAAGTACAAAGCCAAAGAAACTTAATGTTCTGAATCAACCATTCTGGAATGTAAATAGCAACAAAGAAAAACACACTTTTAAATCTGTAGGTTCTGGTCAAAATGTAAAAATAACTTCTTCAGATTGCCTTTTCTAAAGAATTTCTGGATATTTTAATATTGCATTAATGAGAATAGTTATTTTATTTGCTTCTCCCCAAAACATTACTTTTTTTTATATGATTAAAAATCTCTCCAGCTAGAACTTACAAAAACAAAAAAAACACTCAGCTTATGTAGTCCGTTATAATTGTCATATAAAACAATAACTACAGAACCAAATTTACATGGCTCTTTAGATGGGTATCTTAAATTGAAAGTTGAATTGAGATTTATTATTTTATTTTAATTCTCAGTAAATATCAGTCGATGACTGTAATCTTCACAGTGGAACATGCCAGTGTGGTTTATGTTTGGAGTGGGAGCAGAAACCCCAATGGGAAAGCTGATGGATTAAAATCGATTATTTGTTTCCTGATGTAACTAGGAGACAAATTAACACAAAACAAAATTAAAGCTATGCAGATCTAAGTTTTAATTATGTAGTAAAGAACTTTCTGGGAGCATAAACTATTAAACATTAAATGTATTTAAAACAAGAAATTTGAGGAATCCTTTCACCGATGGCTTTTAAAGTAGGTTATCATTTTTTCTATGAGGGCCTATTTCATCTATGAGGGCTCATATACCTTCTGACGCTTTTTCCACTCTGGGAACCCATGAGGAAATTGAAGATGGTAATTTTTGTCCCAACTTCCTAACATAATTAAAATGCAGAATTTATTCATTCAGTGTCCTGTATTTAACACACAGACAAATTGAGAGGATTCCAGAAAGGAGAAAATTTTTTTGGGATCAGAATAATTTAATCATAAAGAAATATATACTTTGATAAAAACCCCAAGTGTTACATAACTAAGAACTACTATAATTATTACTTTAAAAATGAAGCAGCAATTATTTTAAAAGCAAACAGAAAGGAGACTAAGAAATATATTCATCTGGCAAATCAGAAGGCAAACTAAACGAATACCAGCGTTATGGTTGTTATTCCTCACTGTAGGTCTTTTCATTGGCAAAGTGTTGTGAACTGTGGCAGATCTGTGACTGTGGAATTGATAGACAAAGGAGCAAAAGATGCTAACCTGAGACCGTGTTAGCTGCTGTCTGCTAGGGAAGCCTGCATGTCTCACATATTTACGCCCAAGGAAGCAAACGAAAGATTACCTGGGAATCTTCTAACAATTTGACATAATCCTTCCTTTCTGCAAAGTGGCTGCTGTATTTCTGGTAATATGTTTGCCTAAAAGGAATGAAAAAGATTCTAGTGAGTGAGGCATTCATCAATGCTAAAGCAAAACCAAGCAAACACAAAAATCCCAGAAAGTATAGATGGGATGCATTATCTAAACCACCCACACCCCACCTTCAAATCTCTGCAAGTCAACATGCAAATCCAGAATAATGAAGTAGCTTATTTGATAACATAAAACTAAAACTTGCCCCTGGGAAGCTTCAAAAGTGGTCCTTGGGACCACTTTTTGAAAACCCTTTCATATTTTGAAGCCATGATGTTTGCTAAATATAAAAGGAAATACTTGAGGCAAATATGGTAACACAAATAACTTGATATTTAGGGGTAATTCAGTGTTAAACTGGTTCCAAACTTTCATAAACATTCTTCACTTTATAATGAAGGACATTATTATTTCTAAATATAAAACCCAGTCACCCACAAAACTTCATTTCAACCAAAACTTTTTTTTAGACAGCTTTGTAAATATTATCATAAATTCAAACATATGGAATTTGAAAAGATTTTAAGAGAAAAGATACAGACAACTTTAATACTTCCCTTCTCTTGTGAATTTACAGATTGATTAACTAACATCATCCACTTAATCCCCAAACTAATACCCAATATGAGAAAACCTTGTTAAAACCAACAGAAAGAGACCTGTATAAATTAGCTTGAAAATCGGATTTATTTTTGAGACATTATTGATTACTTTCAAATTAACACACTCTAACCTAATAAAGTATTGTAGTTTCTCCACTATGTCCTGCTGGCGTGACTTGATAGAAAACCCAGTTGCAGTTGGAGAAGAGGCAACTGGAAACAGGGGTGGTAGCTCGCTTCGGGCACTTAGGAGAATCATAATTTGCTCTCTTTTTTTTTTCAGTTTCTTCATTTGCAAAATAAAGCATTTAGAGCTTATAGTCTCCAAGTTCCACTTCTGCTCTAAGATTTTTACCAAATCAATAAGATACAGTTCTAAAAACTGATTCATTTAAAGTGCTTGGGAACAGTGCATCGATGAAATCTTCCCCAGTCCTTGCTACTTTATTAACCCTGTTCATGTATTCAGCAAATTTTCCTTTAATAGCTGTAAAAAAGATAGACTTCAGCCCGATTCTGTATGAATGAAGCCAAGCTTCAGCAGAACCCATTGTTGTGATTCTGCACCAGTGGCATTCCTAAACACTACACTGTAAAAGTCCACAAGGACACCAAAGTGTGTATTAGTCCTTTTTCATGCTGCTGCTGAAGACATACCCGAAACTGGGTAATTTATAAAGAATAAGAGGTTTAATGGACTCACAGTTCCACGTGGCTGGGGAGGCCTCATAATTACGGCAGAAAGTGAAAGGCATACCTTACATGGTGGCAGGCAAGACAGAATGAGAACCAAGTCAAAGGGGAAATCCCTTATAAAACCATCGGATCTCGTGAGACTTATTCACTAACACGAGAATAGAATGGAGGAACCGCCCCCATGATTCAATTATCTCCCACTGGGTCCCTCCCACAACACGTGGGAATTATGGGAGCTATAATTGAAGATGAGATTTGGGTAGGGACACAGCCAAACCATATCAAAGTGGACGTCATTTACATTCATTTGCACTAAGAATTGAGAAAAGGCTGTAAGTACAGTACACTTTCGATCTTAAGGTTGTCTCGATTTCTCAAATCCAAAAGTGAGAAATCTCAGGAACTAAATGTAGAAAAAGAAGGGCTTTCATAGAACGCTGAATTCTTCAATTCAGAATTTAACAAGGGCTAGAGGGAACAAACAGCACTGCAAAAGTGTAGAGAACCCATAAGAGACTAATAAAAAGGACTAATATACACTTTGGTGTCCTTGTGAACTTTTACAATGTAGTGTTGTAATAGAGATGATTTTTTTGTTTTTTAAATTCAATAGTATCTTTCTAAATTAGTCTGTGAAAAGCTTCAAAAATCAATGAAATTGAGCCATTTTCCCTAAACAGGGCAAAATCACACAGTTGCTGGTGAATTAATAGAATCCTTAACAATATGATTCAGAAAGAGAATCAGCATTGGGTAAGTGGCATTAAAGGTTATGGACTGACTCAGATCCATTGCTAACCTTCTCTTAACCAACAAAGCACTTCAAAAAAATAGAGCCAAGCTAAGGGAAACAATTGTTCTATCCTTCTGCCTTCTCTTTTCCTATCCCCCACACAATGACTTCTCCCTGTGTTCCTTCCTCCAAAGCACATCTTTAGAATAGATAGTGTGGCTGATTACATAAACGTAGCGACATCTGACACCAGAAACATCACCTCTATTCTACTCTGGAACTGAGCACCAAACTAGCAGTTAAACTGAGTAAAATAACAGCACAAAGAAGTAAAAACATTCAAGGGTCATGTGTCATACAGTTGTGGTAACTCAACTATATTACACAGATGATAACTTTTTAATTGTTAAACCTAGTAATACTCTTCTATATCCTAGTGCTTTGTATTTTTACTTTTATATGTATCATAAAATGTATAAGATTTGCATCATTATTAAGTGGAACATCATCAAAGGAGTTTTAATTTGTATTAACTGACTTTTATATGATGAGCTTCTCCAGCCTAACATTGCAATTATTATTTTTTAATGGACTTTATTTCTTAGAGCTGTTTTGGGTTCACAGCAAAATTAAGCAGAAGACACAGAGATTTCCCATATACTCCCTGCCCCGCATGTACAGCCTCCTCCATTATTGACATCCCCCTTCAGAGTGGGCCGTGTGTTACACATGATGAACCTACACTGATACATCATTATCATCTGAATTATCATTTTTAATATACACAGATCTTGTATTAGGTTTGAATGCCTTATATACGATATGCATCTATGTGTATGTGTGTATATTTATAAACGGACTTATTTTTCTTTATTTAGCACAAATCCTTTCATATCTTTAAAAGAATTACAATGCACAGATGAAATGATAATATTTAAACCCTAGGATATTTCTATGAGATCAAGTTTTGAAAAAGGGAATATGCATTATAAAAGATTTGTATCCCAACATACCTTTCACAGTCCTAATCTGTGATAATATGCATCTAAATTGTTTCTATTACATATTGTCGAAGCAAAAGTAAAAAATTCTTTTGAGACAGTCTATTAATAAGAGCAAAAATATAATATTAATTATAACAATTTATGGAGTGCTTATACATTAAAAAACGAAAACTACAATAATATTGTTAATTTATTAGGGACAGTGGACACCTGAATTTGAACTAGTTATAAAATGTAAGAAAACACTGGAGGGGAAAGAATTGACTCTTTTATTGTTCCTGAACATTAAGAGTGACACACACATCATGTTGCATTTTAGAGAAATGCTCTTTTTCCTCGTATCTGTAGAAATGTTCATGCCTTTACTTGAAAAGAAATTAGAACTTCTCCCAAAGCTGTTCATTATCATCCACAATGAAAAGAATTAATGACAAGAAATTAGGAGAACCAGCTAATCAAAGGAAAAATGTGTTTTCTCCCCATGTCTCAAGTGCAATTATCATTTCATCAAATTCACCTGAAAATTCCCTGGGCTGCTTTAAAATAAGAGCCATTTGGTAGTTCTCAGTACTCCAAGTACTAAGAACAACATCCTAGCTTTAGGGACTGCTAATCCTACAACAATTTAGAGCTAGAAATCAATCTCTCTGCTTTTGAAACACTAGCACCTGTCTACTTGAGGGGAGATACAGCCCCAGTTACTAAACTTAGTGTTACCCCAAATAATGGACCTCACTTCACTTTTATCATCATACAGACTAATAGTTTTAAATTCATGTTACTATTCTGCTGACTGGGGAGACTCCTGGCAGTTTATTTTCAATAACAGATCTTATGACCATTTTTATTAAGCTCTAAAATTACAAAGCTCTAATGTGATTAGTAATCTTAATTTGAGCCAGTGTCCTCTGTTTGTTCATTATAAGGTTATCGACAATTCTACAACATCTCCAACAAATATGAACCAACTTCTGTTTTGAATATCTGTGTTGTTTACATAATAAAGTCATGGTTCATAAAGCTTCAACTTATTCCTGCTATAGAGTGACAGTTATCTGCATGTATCATTTAGAATTTGTGTTTCCTTAAGAATACTCATTAGGTTAGGCTCTAAGTGCTTTGCCTAAATATCTACATCAAAAGGTGCTATTGATATGATTAAGAAAACATAAAATTGAAATGAGACTGCCTGAGTTTGCATCTTGGTTGTTTTATTAGCTAGGAGGTCTTAGACAAGTTTTATAACCTCTCTGTGCCTCAGTATCCTTATTTGTAAAGAATGGACATAAATAAACATGTAAGCACTTAGGATGGTGCCTGGCAAATAGTAAGGAGATATAAGTGTGAGCTATTATTATTTGTCATTTATACCTTTAAAATGTCTTCAGGATCTAGCCACAGCTCACCACCCCATTGCTACTCTGCTAACCCACATCACTCTCGTCTCACACCTACATTATTACAATAATTAGTCTCCCTGTTTTGGTCTTTGCTTGCTGGATAGCTTATTTCAACAAAACAATCTAAGGCAATCCTGTAAAAATGTCAATGGACTCATGTCATCTGTCATCTGCATGCTCAGAATCATCCAATTACTCTCCAATTACCAAGAGTAAAACCCCGCAGTCCTTACGACGGTTCCAGTGGCCCCATTGCTGAGCTTCCCCAGCTCCAGGTACCTCTCTGCCCTTACCTCCTACTACATTCACTCTAGTTCAGTCACTTGGAACTCCTTACATTCCTCAAACAGCCAAGACTTTCTCCCTTTACTGTAGGCCTATTGTTCCTCTCCTCTGAGTCTTGGTGGATTTACCCCAGATCCTGGCATGGGGAGCGCCCTGTCTTCCAGGCCTTACTCAAATGTCACTTTCATGGTGATCTTAAACTCAATCCCCCAATATTTTGTCTCCTTGCTTTATTTTTCTCCTTAGTGCTTTTTACCATCTATCATATTATTACTTAGCGATTATTTTCCCCGTCTATCCATAAATGTCTAAGCTTCCCAAGAATATATATTTTTGTCTGTATTGTTAATTGCTATCTTCCCAGCACCTAAAATAGAGCTAAATAAATATGTTTAATAAATAATTGTAGAAACAGTGAAGGGATAGATGAATAAATAAATGTATGAATAAATGAATGAATGAATGAGTCAATAAAACCAAGAGTAAACTTACTGAGACATTCTGCAAGTCAAGTTTCTCAGGCCTTTTGTGGCCTTCATCTTGATAAATGGTATTTGTCTAAATTTAGTGTAAAGCCATTATCCTAAGTGAATTAAGGCAGAAACAGAAAATCAAATACCACATGTTCTCACTTATAAGTAGGAGCTAAACACTGGGTACTCATGGACATAAAGATCACAGTGAGAGAAATTGGGGGCTTGCAGAGGAGAAGTGGGGGGCAAGGGTTGAAAAGCTAATTATTGGGTCCTATGCTCAGTACCTGGGTGACAGGATCAATCGTACCCCAAACCTCAGCATTACATAATATACCCATGTAACAAAAATACACGTGTACTCCTGAATCTAAAATAAAAGTTGAAATTATTTTTAAAAAATAGAGGCTGTCTGCGGTGGTTCACTCCTGTAATACCAGCACTTTGGGAGGCTGAGGTGTGAGGATCACGAGGTCAGGAGTTCGAGAACAGCCTGACTAACATGGTGAAACCTCGTCTCTACTAAAAAGACAAAAAATAATAGCCGGGTGTGGTGGCGTGCACCTGTAATTCCAGCTTCTCAGGAGGCTGAGGCAGGAGAATTGCTTGAACCCCGGAGGTGGAGGTTGCAGTGAGCCGAGATTGCACCATTGCACTCCAGCCTAGGCGACAGAGCGAGACTCTATTGCAAAAACAAACAAACAAACAAACAAAATGGAGAGCATGTGTTGTATATTTCAAGCAGCAAGAAGAGAAACTTGAAATGTTTTCATCACATAGAAATAATAAATACTCAAGGTTTTGAGTAGCCTACATACTCTGACTTGATTATTGCACATATTATGCATGAAACAAAATATCACATGTACCTCATAAATAGGTACAAATATGATGTATGAATTTTTTAAAAGTGAAGCTGGTATAAAGAAATTAGAGAGCAAATCAAGAGGTTTAACCCATGATGAATAGAAGTTCCAGAAAGTAAAAAGAGGAGAGGGAATGGATAAATGATTAAAGAAATAATGTAAGAACATATCCCAGAGGAGACTTGAAAACTTCTAATGGTAAATGTTACTGACACTTTCATTGTCACTATTTTAGCTAAAGTTTTATAAGAATTAGGAGAACACAGTAAAGAGTAAAAAGGGGATGTGGAGAGAGAATGGAAAAGATACTGAGTGTGGGATAAAGGTTTTAGGACTGTCTGCTAAAGCAGTGATTCACAACTTGCATACTTACATGAATAGAAAATAATGGTATTGCCTCATCCAACTGCCAGATCAATTCAACTATGAATGTTTGTTGTTTTTTCTTTTTTTATAACAATTAGCAGGGTAAACTTATTTTAAGTAGGGGATTGCCCTTACTTAAAACAGTATTTTTCCTGATGGTAGAATTAACATATATATATGATAGAATATTTAGTTACATGTAAAGAGGAAAACAATAATCACTCATAATTTTTCCAACCAGAAAGAAATACCATTCCTAACATTTTAGTTACTCAGTATTTTTCTACATATATTTAGAAACACAACATTTTAGTTACTCAGTATTTTTCTACATATATTTAGAAACACAATTTGGATTTGGAACATATAAACTGTTTTCTGATTTGCTTATTTTTTACTCATATTAGGAGCATTTCCATTTGATTAATCATGTATCATGTGCATTTGATTAATCATGTTTCATGTGCATTATTTATTTTTCAAAAATACTTACTTTGGTTCCAATTTTCTACTATAATAAGTAACACTATTAGCATAATCATTGTTCAATCCTCTGACCAGAAAGAATAATATGTAAATTCCGAGAAATAGAATTATTAGATAAAACACATTTAAAATTTTGATTTTTTTTGTTTCTATTTTTTGTTTCTTCTTTTTTGAAATATCCAGGAAACAAGTGTACTTCTATTTATTTCTGAGAGAAATTGTATTTTCTAAAACAGTTTCCAAAACATCTCTATAAAACAATTGTCTTTAAATAAATGGCTTTATAGGCTTTGCTGCTCAAGTCATTCATTAAAACAAAGTGTTGACTATGGACCTTGTGATCAACAAATAATAGAGTGAATTTTTACTAGCGACAACAGAAAAAACTGAACTATATGAATGTATAATTATATTTTTATATGTATAATTATTTATTATATGTATATTTTACACATATAATTATATTTTATGTCACACCTGTAATTTGTGTTAGTGTTTGTGTAATATACCCACATTTAGTATAATTAACTATTGTGATAGCTATGTAAATATTGCTTCACAATCAGATAAAAGCATGAAAGAAACGATATGCTTACAGAAAGATTAAAAAACTAATTTACTGTAAAGGTAACCCTGAAGGCAGGAAATTTTTCATGTGTGACTTTCTCTATTTTTTATTTATTTATTTATTTTTATTTATTTATTTATTTATTTTATACTTAACAAACTAGAATTTTTATTTTAGGCACTGTTTTTTTTTTATTATTATTATACTTTAAGTTCTAGGGTACATGTGCATAACGTGCAGGTTTGTTACATATGTATACTTGTGCCATGTTGGTGTGCTGCTTTCAACCATTATGGAAAACAGTATGGCGATTCCTCAAGGATCTAGAACTAGATGTACCATATGACCCAGCGATCCCATTACTGGGTATATACCCAAAGGATTATAAATCATGCTGCTATAAAGACACATGCACACGTATGTTTATTGCAGCACTATTCACAATAGCAAAGACTTGGAATCAACCCAAATGTCCATCAGTGACAGACTGGATTAAGAAAATGTGGCACATATACACCATGGAATACTATGCAGCCATAAAAAAGGATGAGTTTGTGTCCTTTGTAAGGACATGGATGCAGCTGGAAACCATCATTCTTAGCAAACTATCACAAGAACAGAAAACCAAACACTGCATGTTCTCACTCATAGGTGGAAACTGAACAATGAGATCACTTGGACTTGGGAAGGGGAACATCACACACCAAGGCCTACCATGGGGAGGGGGGAGGGGGGAGGGATTGCATTGGGAGTTATACCTGATGTAAATGACGAGTTGATGGGTGCTGACGAGTTGACTTTCTCTATTTTTTAAATAAAAGGAACTGCAACTTGCCATATTTATAGAAACTTTGGGCAGCTTCTTAAAGTTAAAACATTTTTTAAATTTTTAAATTTAAAATTGTTTTTAAAGTTTCTTAAAGTTACACATATATTTACCATATGAATCACCCTTAAGAGAGAAAAAGTTATATTCATACAGAAACCTGTATGCAAATGTTTATGGCAAGTGTTATTCATTATGGCCATAAACTGGAACAAATCCAGATGTCTTTTAACTTGTGAATGAATAAACAGACTGTAGTAGGACCATAAAATGGAATCTTATTCAGCAATAAGAAGGAATAAACTAATTGACACAACAGGGATGAATCCGAAATGAGTTTGCTAAGGTGAAATAAGCCAGACCCCAAATGCTCCAAATTATATGACTCTACTCATATGACCTTCTATTTAAAACAAACAAACAAACCAAAAACAAACAAACAAAAAAAAAATAGGGACAGAAAATAAGTTGGTGGTGACTGTTAAGGGTAGGGATCACAGGAGGAGATGACTTCAAAGGTGCAGAACAAGTAAATTTTGGAGATAATGGGCCCATTCTGCCATGACTGAGGGGTGAGGATGCATACATAACTATGCATTTGTCAAAACCCATGGAGCTATAAACCACAAATAATGAATTTTACTACATGCAAATTAAAAAAAAAAAAACTCAACCCTGATTTGCAGTGGGGGTCGAGGTTGGGGACTCGAATAATATATAAATTGCAGCAAATGACCCTAACTGTATTACTGAGTGACATAGCCACAGCGAAGGGAGCAAGGAAAAAAGATATGCCCTACCTCCAGAAAATAATATTTTGACTATTATTAGGCAAAAAGACCACACACAAAACATTCACTTTTATTAGTAAATTTGTTTCTCACAGGGGTATAGGTTAATAATTCTGAAACTAATGTATGTGTATGCTAGGGTTAAAGAAATAGGGAAATATGATGTAAATGAGATCCAATTTTCTCACTATCTGAGAAAGAAGTTACAAATGAGGGCAGCATAAGGCTATAATAAACCTTCTGGTGTTGGATAGCAAACAGGGGTATGGTAAGAATCAGCTTTTTAATATGTACATATAGAGACAGACACAGAAATAAATACAAGTGTATGTTTGCATGGATTAATATACATACAGACATGTCCAAGCTCTCTCTGCTGAGAGAGCCCAAACTCAATGACATCCCAGTAGCAATGGGCACACCTAGTACCCAGATCTTTGTTTTTAAATATCATTCTGCAATAACAGGAATGGGGTTCCTGGATAAATGGTTAATTCCAGCCTGGCACAGGAAAAATGCAAGATGAATTTGGAGTGTCTCAAGGTGCTAAACAATAAGGAAGTGTCCAAGAAAAGAACACATGACATGTCAAAAGAGCCAGGAGCCAACATGAATAATCTCTCAATGACCAAAGCTGGAACAATTTGAGCAACAACAAAAAATTAATAACAATAGTACTGATTTGTAACCCATAGAATACAACAAATATCCATTAGTCCATACTGACATAAATAAATTATTGAATAAATAAATGCAGGAGAAAGACTAGCTCTTCCTTACAGAGGAATTTCAATTAATAATTATGAAAGTAATAAGAGAAATAGAAAATCGCCATTAGAACACCAGAATAAAAATTGTTGTGAGCAAGATCCACCTCTGGATCCTAAAATTCGTAGGCAAAATTTAAGGAAAAACAGGATCTTTGTACAGTCTCAAAATATTATCTCCCAAGATGTTTATTAATTATATGGGGAAAAAATCCAACAAACACCACCTTAGCCAAGTGATCAAGGTGAACATCACCAGTAACAAGAGACAAGGACATCATATGCCCCTTGATATTTTACACTGAGAAGGGTAGACTGCTTCCATGAAATTCTTGCCAAAGATTCATAACCTTATGAAGAAATCATCAGACCAATCCAAATTGAGGATCATTCTACAAAACACCTGACCAGTACTCTTCAAATATGTCAAGGTCGTGAAAGAAAAAAACATTGCATCAGATTGAAGGAGAGTAAGGAGATATGAAAACTCAATGCAATGAGGGGTACTAGATAGGTTCTTGGAGCAGAAAAGGGGCAAACTTTTTTTTTTTTAAAGATGCAATCTGAATAACATTTATGATTGAGTTAACAATTTGTATCCATATTAATTTCTTAGTTTTGATGAAAGTATCATGTTTATGTGAGATTTAACATTAAAGTAAGCTCAGTGAAAGGTATTTGGAAAAATCTTTGTACTATCTTTGCAATTTTTCTGTAAGTCTAAAATTATGTCAAAATTAAAAATTAAAGTCAGGCACAGTGGCTCATGTCTGTAATCCCAGCACTTTGGGAGGTCAAGGTGGGCAGATCACTTGAGGCCAGGAGTTCAAGACCAGCCTGGCCAACATGGCAAAACTCAGTCTCTACTAAAAATAAAAAAAAATTAGGTGTGGCGGTGCATGCCTGTAATCCCAGCTACTTGGGAAGCTGAGCGTGAGAATCACTTGAACCCAGGAGGCCGCAGTTGCAGTGAGCCAAGATTGCACCACTGCACTCCAGCCTGAGAGACAGAGTGAGACTCTGTCTCCAAAAACAATAAAAAATTAAATTTAAAAGAATCCCAGCATAACTGACATAATACTTTATAATTTCCTTCTCTACCTATTTCACCCATAACCCCCTTCTCGCCTTCTCCATTGCCATCGCTGGCTGATCAGTTCTGCTCTCTTCTCTTCACATATTCCACTCATCTCCAGTGACTCATGCAAACCTAAAACCAGCAAGTGTCTTGGAGACTGTCCAGTGTCTAATGCCTTCTTATTGCAGGAAAAGACGCTGAAGGCTACAGAGATTAAATAACATGACCAAAATCCTTTAGCTAGTGAGTGATGGTGCAAGAGTTGACCACAAAAGCCCGAGGAGAAGGGACAGAAGAGTCACGGGAAGAGTTTTTATGTGTGACTTTGTGTTCTCCAGGTACCAACCATACGCTTTGGGGCTCAGGAAACAAAGTGAAGAACTGAGTTAAATAGAATAATGTTCTCTTTAATGTATACTGAACAAAGTCTAGTTTGAATCCATATAGGACTGATGAATGCACGGACTTTGGGTGTCTCAAAATTTTACAGCTGTGGGGAGAGATTTTGCACCCCAGGCTGGGAACATAACTATCACAGGAGCCATGATTGACAGCGAGAGTAGCATGGAGTGTTCCTCAATATCTTTTGTGTAATGGTCTGAAACAGCATACCAAAAACACTGTTTCTAAGTACATGGAAGACACCTGCGAGGGAAATAGATGGGAAAGCTTTTTTCTTCTTTCTTTCATAATTGAGATTTTACTGGTTGAGGATCAGTACAGACATTTAAATTTTTACATAATTCTTAACACACATACCAAAAATCTAAAAAGCCACGTATTGTCATTCTTTTTTAAAGTTATTCCAGCGACTTTCCCCCTTAAAATTTGGAAGCAAATTTTCCTTAAGAGGCTATCGGTATCTTCACATGCTAATAAGCTGTTATATACGTCTCACCAATTCACAACTGAATAGCATGTACACTACATATTCAAATTTGTAATCTTTCACAGCACAGTAACAAAGTTATTAGGAAAACAGGACTACCACAATCAAAGATCTTACAGCATACACACAATTCCGACAGGGAGAGCCGTGATCAAGGAGTGGTTTTCTTTAGGAAACAATTCTACTAAAAAACAACAAGGAAATAGAAGTAATTAAAAATGTTCAAGACATTAAATGCAGGACTGACTCCATATTGCCATTTAATATGCTTTGTATTATAGGATATAAAAACTAACCCCCCATCTATGGAATGTTAAGCTGACACCCGAGACAGTCAAAGCCTCCCATAATTCAATGTGCCACACTATTTTCTGGTTGTAGCAAAAAAAAAAATAAACAACCAGCGAATGATTTCACCTCCAAAAAAAAGCATTTACACTTAAAAAATGGGATGAGGTGGGATTCCCTCCTTCTTAAAAATGTTTCTAGAGCTACTAAAACACTTGCATTTACAAAATAATTGATAAGAAATATTCCTCTGGATTGCACAAGAAGAGAGAAAGGGACCGCTGATAAGACATGGTATACGGTATTAATCAGACTTGGTTTCTTTCTCTCCTGCTTCATCAGAGGCTGGACTCTCCTCAGTTTTCATTTCCCTGTTTTCTGCAGGTAAATCTTCTTGAGTTTCTTAGTTTGCCACTTTGGCCTGTTTTCCCTTTGCTCCCCTTTTCCCTTTTGTTTGCACTTTTTTGTCTGAACATGTATCCTTCGCTGCTGCATTTTTCAGCTTCGCTTCCACTTTTGCGGGAGCAGGTTTAGCTGGCAACCGCGCCAATCTCCTCTTGGGCTTTTCCTTGGTGGTTCCTTCATGACCTTCCTCTTGGGCATCCTGGTGACGAGGAGGGCGCATGCCAGGTGCCTGCAGGCCTGGTCGCACCGAGAGCCTTCGTGAAGCTGGGCTGCCTGGCCGCTGCCGCTCCTCTCGCCGCCCAAGCTGCTGAGACCCACCAGAAAGCTTCTTAAGAAAACCTGTGACCAGGCATGGTGGCTCATGTCTGTAATCCCAGCACTTTGGGAGGCAGAGGCGGGTGGATCACGAGGTCAGGAGTTTGAGACCAGCCTGGCTAAGATGGTGAAACCTCATCTCTACTAAAAATACAAAAATTAGCTGGCTGTGGTGGCATGTGCCTGTAATCCCAGCTACTGGGGAGGCCAAGGCAGGAGAATCGCTTGAACCCGGAGCTGGAGGTTGCAGTGAGTGGAGATCGGCCACTGCACTCTAGCCTGTGTGACAGAGAAAGACTCTAATCTCAAAGAAACAAACAAAACCTGTATTGCAGGCGAGCCAGGCATGGTGGCTCATGCCTGTAATCACAGCACTTTGGGAGGCCAAGGCGGGTGGATCACCTGAGGTCAGGAGTTCAAGACCAACCTGGCCAACATGATGAAACCCCGTCTTTACTAAAAATACAAAAAATTAGCTGGGCGTGGTGGCAGATGCCTGTAATCCAACTGCTCCAGAGGCTGAGGCAGGAGAATCGCTTGAACCTGGGAGGCGGAGGTTGCAGTGAGCCAAGATCGTGCCATTGCACTCCAGCCTGGGCAACAAGAGTGAAACTCTGTCTCAAAACAAACAAACAAACAAACAAACAAAAAAAAACCTGTATTGCCCCCAAAATATCAATACTAATGCCAATGTGACCTCATTTGTCCTCATTAGCTGGTGGAGCCTGACGTGTATTTGCGGATGACAGAAAAAAAAAAAAAAATGAACCATGTGATAAGTATAGAATTCGAGATATGCTTGAGGATTTGTATGAATATCTAGGAAGAGAAAGGCCAGGAAGCCCTGCCTGCAATCCAGGTAAGCAGAATAAAGGTTGTAAGTACAGAGAATAGATAACAGATCTGAGAAATATTTACAGGTTAAATTCCATAGTATTGATAGTATTGGCAATTGTAGATGACAAGGAAGAGGAAGGGCTCGAGGGTGAAGACCAGATTTCTATCTTAGGAGATGACAGAGTGGGTGATTCCACTTATAACCAACAAAACAGAAGCTTTGGAGCTTCTGGGGTGATAGTGGTGCTGAGTGTAACAGACTTAAGCGCTGACTTTAAGGCAAGGGACCACATCAAGGTTCCTCAACCTTGCCACTATGAACATATTTGACCACACAATTATTTGTTGTGGGCATTATACAATATTTAGCAGCATCCTTGACTTTAACCTATAGATGCCAGTACCAACCATCCCCCCTACATGTGACAAAACCAAAAATATCTCTAGACATCGCCAAATATTACTAGAAGAGACAGAATCTCTCCCTGGTTGAAAATCACTGAGGTAAAGAGGACTGAGAAAGAGCCTTTCAGGCAGAGAAAACACTAAGAATAAAGGTATGTGACAGAAAACAGCACCAGGGTTTAGAGAATAATAAGCAGTTTCATATCACTTGCAGCATGACACCCAGTTAGAAAGATATAAGAGAAGGGTACTGTTAGGCAAAAGCCACTCGCAAAAAACCTTGACTAGCTTATTGTGCTAAATAGTCACCACTTGGTCCTCCAGGACTGGGCCGCCTGCTCTGTTCCCCAAGAGGCTGACTTTTGTGGGTGGCATCACAGAGAATCTCTTGCCCTTTGACTAGCAGTTAGGTTGGACCAATGGGAGGCATTGGCAAGAGATTGGAGGGTGGGAGTAGAGAGAGGTGGGGTGTTTATCCACAAGGCTTTCTCTCTGCAGGTCTGTGATATGGCAAAGGCTACACTCCCCTAAGTTTACGGCACCTTTCCAAAGATTCCTCCTTCTTGGTTCCAGCTCTCATGAGATTCTGGCTACACCATTCCTTCTACACATCCCTCCTACAACCCAGTGTGATAAAACTTTTATAATGTTGCTGGTTCCTGAGCGCCTCACTAGGCCTTTTAGTTTATTTTACCCTGCCAAAACCTCTGTAAATAGTTTCTTCATTACTTTGTCTTCAGATACACCTTTATGAGTATGGCATTTAATTCTTCCCAGAAGCCTAATAGCAAAGCAAATACTAAGACTTTATTCTAGGATTGATGAGAAGCCATTCAAGACTTCAAGCATAGATGTAAAAAGGCAAGTTCACCATTTTATATTTTTCATCTCATAATTGTGAGTAGCATAGATTTCAGGGGTAAAATATTCGCTTCAGAAAAACCAGTGAGGAAGATTTAGCAATAACCGAGGTAAGAGATGATGATTATCTGACCAGAATAAAGGTAGTAAGTACAGAGACTAGATGACAGATGTGAGAAATGTTTAGAGGTAGGCTTGGCATGATGGCTCAGGCCTGTAATCCCAGGACTTTGGGAGACCAAGGCAGGTAGATAACATGAGGCCAGGAGTTCGAGACCAGCCTGGTCAACACAGCAAAACCCCATCTCTACTAAAAATACAAAAATTAGCCAGGCATGGTGGTGCACATCTGTAATCCCAGCTCCTTGGGTGGCTGAGGCCCGAGAATTGCTTGACCCTGGGAGGCGGAAGTTGCAGTGAGGTAAGATCATGCCATTGCACTCCAGCCTGGGTGACAGAGGGAGACTTTGTCTCAAAAAACAAAACAAAAACAGAAGAAAAAAAGACATGTTAAGAGGTTAAATTCAGCAGTATTGGCAATCGATAGAAGGTCAATGCCAAGAAAGAGGAAGGAAGGGCTCAACGGCGATGGCCCTTTTATCTTAGCAGATGGCAAAGTGGGTAATTTCTATCTTGGGAGATGACAGACTGGGTGACTCTGCTTATAACAAACAAAACAGAAGCTCTGAAGCTTCTGAACACAAGAGCAGAAGAGAACTTACTGAGGAAAGGAATGAGTCAGTTTTTGCCAGGTTGAGTTTGATATGTCTGTGGGACATCCAAATGCAGATGTTCAGCAGCCTGTTGCATATTCAAGCCCAAAGCCTGGGAAAGGGCTCTGTACCTTACGTAGATTTTGGAATCTCAACTACAAATGGTTGTTGAAATTTCAGGATTGGTGTTAGGGAACACAGGCATTCCAAGAATGGGCAGAGAAAAGTTGATTGCAAGGACAACAGAGGAGGAATGGCCAGAGATGTACATAGAGTCACAAAAGCGTGTGCTCAGCCCAAATGCCAAAAAAGTGAAGAGTTAGAAAAAAGGAGTTACCTAGATGGTGAACTGTAGGAATATCAAGTGATCTGGGTACAATACTCCATCTTCAGTTAGGGGCTGTATAAGAGCTATTGGATTTGGCACTTTTCTTACAGATTCATTGCAGGTATCAACAATATGTAAATTTTCCAGCACAGTGACTACCACATGGTAAACATTGGATAATTTTTAGTTAAGTTTTCTAAAACTATTTATAAAAGTTCATACAATATAAACAGTAAGTACTAAATGTCAATTTTAAAAGGTAATTAGAAATTTTTTTAATTTTATTGTAACTTAAGATACCAACTTAAGTTAGAAAAAATTAGAACAGGCATCTAAAAAATAAAGACTTTACCACTTCGGTGAACAAGTGGTCAGATTAAGCAACACTTCATAGGCTACAGACTCCTAGTTAAAGTTGGGTCTTGCTGAGTAAAACAACAGTATCTGCAGCAGCCGAAGCTGAGGGAGATCTTATCAAACAGAAAGTGGTGACTATTTTATGGTAAAGTATATAAGGCATGGCCAGTTGGCAGATTCTCCATAGATATAATAATGCTAATTCTTTAAGACTCTTAAACATTATAGACCAGGAAATACCAGTGTTAATATCTGTAGGCTTGATAAAATCTGTGCACATTTTGAGAGTATTTACCTTTTGATGTAAACCTAACTGGCACATGACCTCCTTGGATATGCAGGGTTTTCCTTTTGCTTTCTTAGAAGACAGGCAAATGAGCAGATCCCAAGAGCCCAGATCACCTAAAAGCAAAAGAATATTCAAAACAAATAAGTTTTCATCAGATATTTTAAAGGCAATATTTAAATCTTCAGATAAAAAATGTAATTAGTTAAATTCTAAAACACAAGTAAATGATCTCAAATATACTTAAGACAAAAAGTCAATAAAATAACTAAAATTCAAATTTTAAATTTTGGAAGTTCTAATATTTTTATATTTAGTATTCTATTCTATAGAAAATTTAATTGTCTAAAGACATAAAATTCATTTAAAAGATTGAAATTAGAATACCTTAAATCACTTATTTTAAAAATTAATAAAGTCTTTTTTATAGATTTGGGAGGAAAAATAAAATCTTTTAAGATAGAAGAAAGTTGTGAAATCAAATAATGATAAGAAGTGAAAACATCAAATATTTTGTTCCAGGCTTGAATACTCCCACTATTTTTCACAGATCTAAACGTCAAACATCAAATTTACTTTTGTAATGTTTCATAAAAGAAAATGTTGTAATAGGCAGAAAATAAAATTCAATGAAAATAAAAACAACAGGTTTTGCATAAAAGAAATTTGTAATCTAGTTATACACAGCAGAGTTCAGTTCAAACTGTGGAGTACAACAGGGACGAAAGCAAATTATATTTCAGCTATTTCGCCAAGGACAAAACTCTTTGCCAATAAATCATACTAACTTGCCAAAATAATCTCAGAAGGGTACATTCTTGCCTAATCTCTAAGCATTATAAAGTTAACATTTGTGTGTATACATGGGTTTATTTAACTTTATTCACTTTGATTTTATATATATTGTTAAATATATTGCTATATATCTATATCTACATATAGATACAGATATAGATCACATGGCCTACATATAATTGGTGCTTTAAAAATATTTCTTGAATAATGCATGAATAACTACTCCTTGAGAGCATGGTAAACACATTACCTCATGGAGAAAAAGCAAAAATAAAAGCAACAGAATAAATGTATTTCAATTTTTAATGTTATTCAGAGACAATATAAAAATAGGTATCTCAAAAATAACCAGAAAAAAACCCCACTGGGTAATGTCTAAATGAATTGGTATTACTTAGGAAATAGTCCTTATTTTGGATGAAAATCCAATTTAAAAAACAATTAAACAATTTCTATATACATCATCTCTTTTGTTGATCAATCATGAGATAAATATTCGAGTGATTATTCATGCCAGACCTCACCAGTCATCTCCTGCATTAGGTCTAGTAGCTTCTAAAAAGCCTAGAAGCAACCAACCTCTTTAATACCTCTCTTTTCAAATTTTTTCAGAATTTCTCACTTGAGAAGCATAGTATTTCCAAAAAAAAAAGCTTTATGAGAAAAGTATTAATAAGGAAGAGGGATCTATGACAATTAGAAATGAAATTTCACTCCCCACCAATCACAAGTCCTGTGCTTTTCAGCTTCACAAGTCCTGTGCTGTCTGGGCTACTGGTTCCCCTGTTTTCAATTGTCCTGTTGCTGGAAGGGAAACCTTTCTACCAAACAAAGGAGTCCAGGCAATTGAATCAAGCTCTTGTCCTAGAACTTCTCTGTTTGTTTGATGTATCCCAAGATGCTGGAAGACAGCACAATAAGGCAAAGGTGCAAGGAGAGGAGCAGCAGCTGATTTGGGGATGAGAAAAATCTCATCATGTAGCAACATGGCCTTAGGCTTGCAAGATCTACCCTGTTCCATACACTCTCACTTTCAAGAAAAGTTCCCATCGATTCCTATAGACAAAACCAAATACTATATGATGATTCCAATACTTTATTTTAAAAGTGCACCTGGCTTTTTCATCCCAAACTTTTTGATTTCGATTCAAAGCGAAACACAAAGACTGTTTTCTTCTATATCATTTCTAGCCCAGGAAATGCTAGAACCCTAGAAGAAACCTCCTGTCATATGATTCCCAACTAAATATTTTAAGAAGATAAAGATATGCAAAGAGGGATTTCAAATCATGACCTGCGGCGTTTTGGTCTCAGAGTAAGTTTTATATTCCTCCACGTCTAACGCATACTCTTCTTCACTATTCAAAGCACATACATCATTTCTAGAGTTGATAGAAATATATATTTAAGCCATAAATGTTTAAAAGGGAAAGACACATTTAAATAATTCAAAGCACTGAATTTATTAAGAATCTTCTATGAACAGAACATTGTACTCAAAGTATGGAAGTAAATAGAAAAAAAAAAAAAAAGAGCAGAAAGTCACTGCCCTCAACAATCTCTTTGAGGGATCAAATTAAAAACAAAGTGGGAGAAAGTAAAATAACTTACAAAGCATTACACAGCTTTTTGGCATTCATAAGGGTGACCCCCTCATCTCTCAAAGATGTTTAATTAATATTTTAAATTAATAATTTAAAAATAGTGTATAGGCCACAAATCTCCTCTTAAAATGAAGTAAAGTGTAACTGAAATTTCAAGTAATATCTTAATACACCTTCTTCCCGAATGCTTGCTAGCACAGTTTAAAAACGCTGATTGTTTCCACTCCAAACCCCCACTGTTACCCACATTGAATCCCACCTCAATGTTCCCAAAGCTATTTCCTAGTTACACATTTAGTAGACCTTCTCACTTTGTCTTCATTTCTATTTCCAACATTGGAAGTCAACTCCCTCCCCTGCTTTCCAAAGCCCTTTTTCTTTTTTTAATGAAGTTTTACTTGTTTCATGAGAGGTACTATGTATTCAAATTTAGTTAAAGAAGCCCTAAAGCCACATTGAAATGTAGAAACTGGGCAGACATCAAAGCACTTTCACTAGCTAAGTAAATCACATGGAGAAGTTAGCCTTGGAGCATTTGGGATACAAATTTGTACCTCAGCACAATGACAAATTACTATATATTGTGGGACTTTGGAGCCACATTTCACAGCTGAAAGCATGAGCATCTAGGAGGCCAATGCCCTAGGTCTCCAGCAGCGACTGTAAACTAAAAGCACACAGGCAAGTCAAGCCCTCAGACGGGATACACCTGGCCTGCACAGCGTTTGTTTTGTTTTTGTTTTAAGTATTTGCCAAAATGCAAATGTCAGCACAATTCACATAGAAAATTCCAATTTCAGCCTTTATTTGAAAACTTGGAAGCTCTGGTAACACTGGGTCCATATCCTACAAGGCAGTGACTGGCTGGAGCCACTCCCCACACGTTCTCCAGTTTGCCGTGGTCTGTTACCCCACACCTGGCCCTAACTCTGCTTGGGCTCTATCTCTGATAGCAGCACGCCATTCTAGACCTGGCATAAAACAATAATGTTCCAGGTTTCCATGAGCTGGCCATTTGACAAATTGATGTTCCGTGTATTAGCTTTTAATGAATTAGAGTTGTTCATTAGATAAATTGGTTTTATTAAGATAACATCAGGCAAACTACTATTTGGTTAATTAGTCCTAGAGGGATGTTTGAATCTACCCTTTGATCTCTAGATTTATCATGCTATTCCATAAGATTGGGGAAGGTCATTCAACTCCAAGGACATTTTGTTGGTTACATTAAAGGTGGCAAGGGCTGCAACTCTTAGGGTTCTTTCCTTTCAGAGCCTGGAAAAATCAAGAGTGGTCTCTGATCATCTTTTTTTCTTACATCTCTTCTTCCCAGTTTGGGTGCAAAAGTGGCTCAGAATCTGCTCCTACCTGGGACTTGCCTCATCTCTTTTTCATTCACTCTCTCATTAGACTGTTTTCCATGTTGAGCCTGTCTCAAGGCTGTTGCCATACTTGTAAATGGCCTAGGACAGGCTCTTTCTAAGCACTAGAGTAAATGCTCGTTGTTTGTGTCTTTCTTGATGTGCTTTTTCTGCACCGAGAAGGTTGACATTAGAGTAAGAAGTGCTAAGACATCAGATTTGTATTAGGTGAAAACAGGCAAAGCCCCTGGTCAATTTGGATGGTAATTTCTTAGGTTCTCCTGGCATGGGGAAAAGGACATCCCTATATGATTTAGCCATGCTCTTTAGAACACTGCATTAGGATTTGGGGGCCAAAGCCACTACGAATAAATGAGTAGTAGAAATAGTAGTAACAATGATGTCAACAGCTAATAGTACTTCAGAACTTACAATGTGCCAAATATTGTTCCACGTATTTGTATTATCTCATTTATCCCATACAATAATCTATTTTATATGATTATTCTATTTTTTACAGGCACAGAAAGGTTAAATAACTTCCCCAAGGTCGCCCTTCCAGTTAGTGGTGGGAGGAGAGTTTGGATACAAACAACTAGTTCTAGTGGCCATGTTCTTGAACATTACACCATTATCTCCTTTGAAAACAGGGAAGCAACAAATAAATTTAGCTATTGATGCCTTACATGTATTAATTTATGTAATATTTCCAACAACCCGGTGGAGTAGAAACAATTTTTACGTGTTATTACATGTACTTTACATGTGAGGAAACAGACACAGAAATTATCTGGAGAAACTAGCCTTTCTCTCCACTGTCCAGTGCATCTGTTTTTCTTTGGAAGCTCAGAGGAAGAAATAACTACAGCAGGTATAACTCAGGTATCCCTAGACCCTCACCTAGGTATTGTGCCCCATCATACTATTGGCAGTACCAGTGGTAATCAAAGTTAAATCTTCCTGTACAAAAGGAGCTAGTACTTACCTCACAGGTACTCAGGAACTAGAAATATGTACTTGAACTCTATCTATTTTTGAAAATATATCCTTAAAACTTTCTCAGTTTTTGTTTTTTTTTTTTTAACTGTTAAAATTATTTATTTACCTGTTGCAGAGAAACCAGAACTTCCTGATCAGGCTTACTAAGGTCTTAAATAGAAAGGTCATAGGGCATAATTCTAGGAAAACAGGATGTGGATGCTCCGGTCCCCATCTCAGAATTACAGAAACGTGAAAAACCTACGGGCACCTCCCAAACACTCGGCAGCGAAACTGCTGATAACATGAATCACTCTCATGCCTTCACAGTGTTATCTCTGGAAAAGACACAAACTTCTCAGACAATTTTGGAAGGAGATGTCAGGATCCAGATCAATTAATTCAGATATAAAATGGCACTGACTACAGTTTTTATCCTTCTCTAAGTGTTCTCAGAAACCAGCTAACATCTGTTCGTGTTAAAAGAGCAATTTTTAGAAGTTTTTGTTTGGTTTTGTTTTAAAATCAAGTATCTGCAATAAGGAGTGAGGCTGCCTTTAGAATATTTCCAGTTTCTCATAGACAGGCTGCCATAAAGCAAACACTCATTTCCTGACTCACAAATGACATCCTTCACTGATAACATCTGCAAGTTCCATAATTTAATCCAGAGAACAACAGAGAACTCTGAGATAGCATCATTCATATTAGCATCAAATGCTGTTTATTCTCAAGGAATGACAACTTTAATTTTCTGGCACACTTAATAAAAATTTAACAATATTAAGCCTATTCCTGCTTTCTTCTTTTCCATAGTATTTACCACCATCTCACAGATTATATATATATTTTTTTCTGTATTTGTTTATTATGGTTTCCCCAATTTGAATGTCTGCTCCATGAGGGCAGAGGCTATATCTATTTTGTTCACTGCTAGATTCTCAGTACCTAAAATAGTGGCTGAAATATAAAGCATTTGCCACATATTTGTAAAATAGATAAACTAGTAAATCAGTGAAAAACTGCATGTGAACGGCAAACAATTATAATTAAATCAAAAGCAAGTATATTGAAATTCTATTCTATAATTAAAAATAGAATAATAGAAAAACATTAGTTTTTAAAAAATGAAATAAATATAATTTTGGTTCTTAGCTGGTAAGGATAAAAGAGGAGAAATAAACATGAGAAGAACAAAGTTAATAACTCATCGTGCTTAAATTATAAAAACAAATGGGAGATTCCAGTGCTTTACATATTGGAAATTTTCTGTAAACACGTACACATTAATTTGAGGCAGAACAGATTCGTAAAGTATAGTTTGGAAAATAAACTTGTCCAAGAGCTTCTAGAATACAAAGCTACAAAAGCCAAGCCTCATTTACTTATTCACAATATTAAACTATCATATTCCATAAGGATACAACAAGGATGATTTCCTGAGTTTCTTTCCTTTAAGGTGAAGTACTAAAGGTGTCTCATTTTTTAGTAATTCATAATATTCCTTTATAATATAATATGTGAGGATATTTTATCCGTTCACTGTTCATTTGTATTACCCTTCTTTTCACAATTAAATTATAAAATCCTGATTAAATAACAAAGTATTTACCCGTACCCATCCTTTATCAGGATTAGTGCAGAGTATTATGTTCATGAGTACATTTTTAGCTTATTGATGATAAATTAAGGTCTATACTTAATTCCACCACAAGATTAGTTGGATATAAGTTAACCATTGCAAATACCTCTGTCTCTTCCCAAATTTCTCAAGTTGCATTAACCAATTCCTTACTCTGCACTCTTCATGTAGTACATCTGTGGAACAGTACCATAGCACCCATAATTAATTTTACTTACCATTCTCCAATAAAAGGAACCATGTTGTTAGAGCAATCACTGATTAAAGGGTTGGGGCAGGAAACACACAAGATAAGCCTAGACTGTTGCAGTGTCAGAAAGTAAGAAAGTGCTCAAAAACAAACAAACAAGCAAACAAAGGAAAGCAACAATAAAGGTACATCAAAGACACACTTAAGTCAATGATTAGAGCTGGAGCAATCTGGGCAACTAAATAAATAGAATAATATTTAATTATAAGCTAAAGTAGAAAATAAATATCCATGAGCCCGTAATGGTGCAAATAACTGACTGAATAAATAAATACATAGTGATGAAGAGACAAATCTCTCATGCAGAATAATTCTAAAACAGTTATGTAGTGTGAATGGCATATGGTGACACCTTTCCAAATAGTTCAATATGGAAAGAGGGAATAAAAGAATATAGTGGAAAACCCTAGCAAACATTACCTCAGTCAGATAATCAGGTTAACATGAACAGAGCTAAGTCATGTGGTTAGCGCAAACTCTTGACATGATGTGATAAGGATGATGCTTTATCTCTGTGTTCACACTCCTTCAAACCATAACTCTAGTCTAATCATGAGAAAAACGTCAGGCAAATTCCCACTGAGGGACATCAAAATAGCTGACCAGTTCCTCTCAAAACTGTCAAGGTCATAAAAAATAGAAAGTCTGAGGAACTGTCACAGCCAAGAGGAGTGAGCTGAATGAAACACGATAAGTTGAAAGCCCCTTCTTAATCCATGCAACTCCTCACATGCCTTAAGGTAATAAAAGCCATCTACAGCAAACCCACAGCCAACATTATACTGAATGGGGAAAAGTTGAAAGCATTCCCCCTGAGAACTGGAACAAGAAAAGGATGCTCACTTTCACCACTTCTATTCAACATAGTACTGGAAGTCCTAGCTAAAGCAACAGACAAAAGAAAGAAATAAAGGGCACCCAAATTGGCAAAGAGTAAGTCAAATTGTTGCTGCTTGCTGATAATATAACCGTATACCTAGAAAACCCTAAAGACTCATCCAGAAAGCTTCTAGAACTGGTAAATGAATTCAGCAAAGTTTCAGGATACAAAATTAATGTACACAAATCAGTAACTCTGCAATATACCAACAGTGACCAAACTGCGAATCAAATTAAGAACTCAACCCCTTTCAAAATAGCTGCCAAAAAATTATAATACTTAGGAATATACCTAATCAAGGACCTGAAAGACCTCTATAAGTAACACTACAAAACACTGCTGAAAGAAATCAAAGATGACACAAACAAATGGAAACACATCCCATGCCCATGGATGGGTAGAATCAATATTGTCAAAATGACCAAACTGCCAAAAGCAATCTACAAATTCAATACAATTCCCATCAAAATATCACCATCATTCTTCACAGAAGTAGAAAAAATAATCCTAAAATTCATATGGAACCAAAAAGGAGCCACATAGCCAAAACAAGACTATGTAAAAAGAACAAATCTGGAGGCATCACGTTACCTGACTTCAAACTATACTATAAGGCCATAGTCGCCAGAACAGCATGGTACTGGTATAAAAATAGGCACATACACCAATACAACAGAATAGAGAACCCAGAAATAACCCCAAATACTTACAGCAAACTGACCTTCAAAAAAGCAAACAAAAATATAAAGTGTGGAAAGGACACCCTATTCAACAAATGGTGCTGGGATAATTGGAAAACCATATGTAAAAGAATGAAACTGGATCCTCATCTCTCACGTTATACAAAAATCAACTCAAGATGAATCAAAGACTTAAAGTTAAGACCCAAAATTATAAATATTCTAGAAGACAACATCAGAAAAAAACCCTTCTAGACATTAGCTTAGGCAAAGACTTCATGACCAAAAGCCCAAAAGCAAATGCAACCAAAACATAGATAAATAGAAGGGACTTAATTAAACTAAAAAGCTTCTGCACAGCAAAAGAAATAATCAGCAGAATTAACAGACAACCCACAGAGTGGGAGAAAATCTTCACGTTGTATACATCCAACAGAGGACTAATATCCAGAATCTACAAGGAACTCAAACAAATCAGCAAGACCAAAACAAACAGTCCCATCAAAAAGTGAGCCAAAGACATGAGTAGACAATTCTCAAAAGAAGATATATAAATTTCTGACAAGCATATGGAAAAGTGCTCAACAACACTAATTATCAGGAAAATGCAAATCAAAACCACAATGTGATAACACCTCACTCCTGCAAGAATGGCCATAACCAAAAAATAAAAAGAAAAATAGATGTTGGCATGGATGCAGTGAAAGGGAACACTTTTGCACAGTTGATGGAATTGTAAACTAGGACAACCACTATGGAAAACAGTGTGGAGATTCCTTAAAACCCTAAAAGTAGATCTACTATTTGATTCAGCAATGCCACTACTAGGTATCTACCCATGGAAAAGAAATCATTATATGAAAAAGATACTTACACAAGCATGTTTACACCAGCACAATTTGCAATTTCAAAAATATAGAACCAGTCCAAATGCTCATCAATCAATGAGTAGATAAAGAAAATTATATATATGTGTGCGTGTGTGTGTGTGTGTGTGTGTGTGTGTACACGCTATGGAATACTACTCAAACATAAAAAGGAATGAAATAATGGCATTCACAGCAACCTGGATGGAACCGGGAGACTTTTATTCCAAATGAAGTAACTCAGGAATGGAAAACCAAACATCATATGTTCTCAGTATTATATGGGAGCTGCTATGATGCAAAGGCATAAGAATGATACACTGGAATTTGGGGATTTGGGGAAAAAGGTGGGGGATGGTGAAGGATAAAAAGACTACACATTGGGTACCGTGTACACTGCTTGGGTGATGGGTGCACCAAAATCTCAGAAATCACCACTAAGTTACTTATTCATGTAGCCAAACACCACCTTCTCCCCAGAAACTTACTGAAATAAAATTTTTTTAAACGCATGCAGCCCTTCAAATCCCTATCTTTCCTTTACCTTTGTTACTATTTCCCTCTAAATTTAACATCTCCTTTGGCATTTTATTGGCATATATGGTTTTAACTATTGCTTCTGTCATTGGCTCTGAAATTCACAATTCTTAATCTTTCTTATATTTCAAGAGGCATTTCCAGTATAATCTAGAAGAGATGCCCTGCTGAAAACATACAAATTTGAACCCATTATCTCCCAGCAAAATACCTGCTCTTTCTCCTTTTTTTTTTTTTTTTTTTTTTTTTTTTAAGACAGGGCCTCACTCTGTCTCCCAGGCTGGAGTGCAGTGGTGTGATCACAGCTCACCGCAGCTTTGACCTCCTGGACTCAAATGTTCCTCCTGCCTCAGCCTCCTGAGTAGCTTGGACTGAAGCTGCCCACCACTATACCTGGCGATTTTTTAGCTTTTTGTAGAGACGAGGGTCTCACTGTCTTGCCCAGGATGGTCTCAAACTCCTGGGCTCACACAATCCTCCCACCTCTTCCTCCCAAAGTGCTAGGATTACAGGCCTGAGCCACTGTGCCTAGCCCCACATTTTTTTTTAATCATCAAGGCTATAGCCACTCTTCCTCAAACTAGAAGGCATAAGGACATCTTCAACTGGTACTCACATCTCATTCCCAAATCTTATTAATTTCAAACACCATCAATTCTAAATTTAAATTTTTGAAACATTTCCTGTCCTTTCTAAATCCTATCCCATTCTCTAAATCTAAGATATCATCTCTGCAAATTCTTCTAGCTAGTCTCCCTGCTTCTAATTATTTTTCCTTCTAGAATCTATTTTTCCTCCTATAGTCAGAGTTATTCTCTTAAAATACAGATCTCATCCTTGTCAGAACAATACAGGTCAAATTCCTTAGCAAAGCAACCAAGTCCCTGCACATCTACTCAAACCAAATCTTCTAGTCTCCTTTCCCCAGAAGTAACCCCTCACTTTCCCAAACACTCCTGTTCTCCAGCTGCACATGCCTTTTTTGGCCCCTGAAACTCCAAGCTCTTACAAACATGTATGCCTCAAGTATGGAGCTCACACTGCTGAATGCTCTTCTCTCTAGTATTTGCTTAAGAAATCATCCTTACACACCAAGTGTTCTACTTGTGACACCTTCCTACGTCTCCACATTCAGAATTGCCCATTTCCTTTTCTGCTCTCCCAAAATATTTTATTTCTGCCCTTCAGACTGCTCCTATTTTACCTGATATTACGTTTCAACATTTATAACCTTGCTACTCAGAAATGCTCCATGGATCCACATTGCCGTGACTTGAAAGCTTGGCGGAGATGCAAATTTTCAGGCCCCAACTTGGACCATACAAAATCAGAATTTGCCAATAAGATCCCTAGATGATTGGTATACACAAGTAAGTTTGAGAAACACTGATATACACCTCTGCCCAATTGTTCTTTGAAAGGTCTCACCTTTGTAATGCTCCCTCCCCTACCCACACCAATTATAGGGTCCTACATATCATTCTTATTTAATAACAGTGTATTGAATAAAACTTGAGTGCTTAGTGTCACTTATAAGATTCTTGATGTCGGCCAGGTGCAGTGGCTCATGCCTGTAATTTCAGCACTTTGGGAGGCAGAGGTGGGCAGATCACGAGGTCAGGAGTTTGAGACCAGCCTGGCCAACCGGGTGAAACTCCATCTCTATTAAAAATACAAAAAATAGCTGGGCATGGCAGTGGGTGCCTGTAATCCCAGCTACTCTGGAGGCTGACGCAGGAGAATCGTTTGAACCAGGGAGGCGTAGGTTGCAGTGAGCCGAAATCATTGCACTCCAGCCTGGGCGACAGGGCGAGACTCCTTCTCAAAAACAAAAAACAAAAAACAAAAACAAAAACAAACAAACAAAACTTGACATCTGGCTATACTAATGTCCTCCTCATAATCCTTGTCATGAGTTTGATGCTGTATCTTGGCTTCTTTTATTACTTGAGTATATAATATGGCATTTTGACAGACATTCCTTATGCCAAATTCCGCAGAACAGCAAAAGAGGTTTTAGTGTATAATTAGCATCATGACACTTCATTTAACAAAATATTATTCCTTCTTCCTGTTCTACTAAATGTTATTTTGCATGACTTTTGTGAAATGCAATGAATAAAACCTCATCATATCTGGGTTAACATTGTATAATAAGGCATTGGGGATTGTGAGAAGTCTAAGAGGGAGGAAAGAACCACTGATTTCTAATTTATTTCAAGAATAAATCCACACTAATTCAGCACAGATGAGAATTAAGGCTTGAGAAAATATATTCGCTAACATGAGAAGAATAATCAACTGTCTCTCAATGGCTTACTACTTAATGCCACAAGTATTTTAGGATTACACATCTCCTATTCATAAGCATTATTTTCAATAATCTTTGGAGATTTATTGAACCCAACCATAACATTACTGTGAGATATTTATGAAAGAAGTCTTATCTTCCATTTTAAAATCAAACAATAGATAATCTAATGAGCTTGTTCAGGGTCATTTCAAATAGAGGATATGAGGCATAAAACTCAGACCTCCCAAGAATGATAATACTGATATTTTGGGGATGTTACAGGGATAATGAGTTAATATTTGTAAAGTGTGTAGGACACTCTCCAGTATTTGATAAGCTTTACATAAGCATTTATTTAATGAATAGCTAGATATGTGGTAGGTAGATACAGGCAGATAAATCCAACATCTAGGTGATGAACTTTCAAGTAACAAAATGTGACTTCTATGTGTCTTGCCAGCCTATTATTTAAGGCTTTTGAACACAGTGACACAACAAAGTGTCATGAAGAAAACACAGGAAATAATAATCTTCTCTTCTAACCCTGACCCACACCCTCATGTTTCTTCAGCAGGCATTCCTCCCATGGAAGGAAGAAATATTAACTTGGCAGATCCTCAGCAATGGTTTCAATCTAAGAAAAAGAGAGAACCTCACAGTGGTTGGCCTCAGTTAAAATGTATGCATATTACCTAGAACCAGGCTCAGCAGTTTTCTCTTATTTGCTAGGTGACATCTTAAGCCCTGAGATATGATGGAGGGAGGTACATTTTCATGAGTAAATAACAACAAGCTCCAGGTGGTAGAGGCTACCTGGTGAGCCAGGCCAAGTCTCCTTGGATCCTAATGTGTATGCTTCATATACGGAGGAAACTGGGTAATGAGTAAACAGGGCTGTCGCCTAAGACATGTTTCATCCACTTCACGGTTTTCTTAAAATTGGCCCTGTTCCCAGCAGCCAAGGGTATATCAGAAGTGTCTCCCAAGGCTAATAATTCTGTCATCTATGAGACGAAGAATATTTAGGCCAATGTGAAACTATGCCAAGTACTATTAAACTGCATCATTCCTATGCCGCTAAGTGGTTTTTTTGGGGGGGTTTTTTTTTTTCCTTTTTTTTCTTTTACTTCAAGTTCTGGGATACATGTGCAGAATGTGCAGGTTTGTTACATAAGTATACATGTGCCGTGGTGGTTTGCTACACCTATCAACCTGTCATCTAGGTTTTAAGCCCCGCATACATTAGGTATTTGTCCTAATGCTACCCCTCGCCTTGCCCGCCTGCCCCACACCCTGACAGGCCCCAGGGTGTGATGTTCCCCTCCCTGTGTCCATGTGTTTTCACTGTTCAACTCCCACTTATGAGACACGCAGTGTTTGGTTTTCTGTTCCCATGTTAGTTTGCTGAGAATAATGGAGAAGCACACTTAATCTCACATATTTTAACAGAATTATACGAAATCATAGTTTCATTTAGTCTCATAACATTAACTTTCTACCTTTCCAGAAATGTTGAGAACATAATTTGCTGTTTTTATCTCTAATTATTTACTACTAAAAATTTGTACAGCAATCTTGCTTCTTTTGTTTGTCCTTATTTAGAATCATTTTTCCTACTTCATTAACATTACTAATTTTAAGATTTATGTGTATACTTTATCATGTTTTGATGCTTTAAATTCTATCATACGGGTTCCCGAGAATAAGATTACTGGCTTAAAGGTATATATAAAGTTTTATAGATTTTTCCAGATTGCTTTCCCAAAAAAAAGGCCATAATATTTCACATTTCCACAAGCAATGTATGACAGTTTTCTTTCTCAGAATCCCTACCAGCAATAAGTGATATCACTAATTTTAGGTTTTGCCAATCTCATGAATGTTAAGTAATACACTATATTTTAAATTATCTTTCCTTAAGTTTTTGCGCATTTCAACATATTTTCTTCATTTTGTTATTTGAATTTGCTTTTCTATGAACTGTATATTCGTATATACATAGTATTAAAAGTTTTACAAATAAAATTATTTTAAATGGTATTTAGTCAATAATATATTTTCAATTGATGTGCAAATCAAAAATTTTTATTAAAAATAGAAATTTTGTGTCATTTTTTAATCTGATGAGATAAATATCCAATACTGAAGACAGATGATAATGTCTAATGCTGAAGACACATAGGGAATCAGCACTATTGGTGGAAGCAAAAACAGAAACCATCTTTTTGTAGAGAAATTGGCAGAGATTGGCTGGGTGTGGTGGCTCACGCCCATAATTTCAGCACTTTGGGAGGCCACAGCGAGTGGATTATTTGAGTTTAAGAGTTCAAGACCAGCCTGGCCAACATGGTGAAATCCCATCTCCACTAAAAATACAAAAATTAGCTGGGTGTGGTGGCAGGCACCTGTAATCCCAGCTACTCAGGAGACTGAAGCAAGAGAATCGCTTCAACCCAGGATTGCGCCACTGCACTCCAACCTGGGCAACAGAGCAAGACTCCATCTCGGAAAAAACAAAAAAAGAAAAAAGTTGGTAGAGAGGCCCACAGTTTTAATATTTTTACCCATTGATGCAATAATTTTGTATTATAACTCAAATCTCTAAAATATAATATAAATGAATTTCACAGCAAAGTTGTATTTTATAGCAACAAGTTGAAAAAATCTAATTATTAAGAAGGAATTCATTTAAAAATATGGTGTATGCATACAATAATATGCTAAAAAGAATGAAGCATGCATTTTCTATACACTTTTGGGAAATTTGTATGATATTCTGGTTAAAAGCTCAGGTCTGATGACAAACTGACCCTTGGGTCAAGCATCAGCTCCACCATTTATGACATGAACTGCTTTGGATATACGGCTGTCTAAACCTCGGTTCATCTTTGAAACAGAAATATCTACCTTATGGACTAGAAGTGAGAAATAGATTACATAATACATATAAAGTGCATAGAACAATGCATTTAATTAGTATAGTAGTCCCCCTTATCTGCAGGAGATATGTTTCAAGACCTCCCCATTCAAGTGAATGCCTGAAACTGTGGATAGTACCAAACCCTATAAATACTATGTTTTTTCCTATATATACATATCTTTGATAAAGCTGAATTTATAAATTAGGCACATTAAGAGATTAACGACAATAAATAATAATAAAATAGAATAATTATAACAATATGCCAGCTTCACTACTCTTGCCCTTTGGAGCTATTAAGTAAAATAAGGATGACTTGAGTAGAAGCACTGAGACGAAAGTCGATCTGATAACTAAAAAGGCTACTAAGTCACTCAAGGGTAGGGGGCATCTGCAACATGGAGACGTTAGACAGAGGGATGATTCATGTCCTGGGGCAGAACAGAGTGAGACAGTTTGAGATTTCTTCATGCTACTCAGAATAATGCACAATTAAAGCTTACAAATTGTTTATTTCAGAGTTTTCAATTTAATATTTTTGGTCTGCAGTTGACTACGGGTAACTGGAACCAGAAAAGTGAAACCATGGATGAGGGAGGAATACTGTACTCAGTAAAGGCTAGCTTACAACTATTGATTTAAAAATGTATTTTTAAAAAAATTATTAATATCACAAGACTTTTAACATGTACTGTTTGTAAAGAGGCAGGAGATAAAAAAAAGTAGAACATAAATGTGTGTGTGTATTGTGTGTGTGTCTGTATGTGCATGTGTGATGCTTAAAAAGACTCCTGGAAATATGCACAACATTGTTAACCATGTTATCTCTGGAATTTGGAGTAATTTTCACTTTTATTTTTGCATTTGCCAGTATTTGATTGAGTATTCCACCATAAACATGTAACATCTTTATAAACAGGAAGACTATACATTAAGGTAAGGAACATCATTCTCCAAAACACAAATTGTCCTTTCACACGCTGTGTATCTCTCAAAGCACTATAAAATGCCAATAAAATGTTATACAGATATGAAAAAGTATATAAAATTAACATGGACATTGATCATTTTAAAATTCAAAATGTCTCTGATATAAGACAGAGTGTCTTTAAAATACTCAGCATGACAAGACAAGATAATAGGATTTCTTTCCATAAGACAAGAAATGAAAATCAGTTTTATCATGTGGTAATCACATTGTATATAATTATAAAGTAGAGATTTCAGGTACCACACAAAATAAATTGTTGCTGATTAACCTTAATATGTTGTCTTTCCTGAAGGTGGAAAAATAATGAACAGAAATATTTGAGCAAACAAACCAATGAAGATGTAAACCCTCATTATTCCCTATACAATTTCTATCTGGATGAGTTTTCAGGTAACTGTGGAACGTGCCTGCCATTCTGGCATTCCCAGCATTTCTACTATGACACAAATAACAATTTTCCAGAAGAAAGTTCATCAGTTTTATACTACAACAATGAATTTGGAATTTCACTCTATACTTCCATAGAACAACAGGTAAAGTTCTCAATCTTAAAACAGCCTCACTTATTAAGATAAGAGATTTGATGCTGATGAACTTTGGTGACATGGGAAATTTCTTGTGCAGCTGATGAGAAATGACCTAACCTTTTCAGATAGAATAGATAGAATTTTGATAACATAAATGAAGAGCTTTAGAAATGATTCTCAGTCTTTATTCCAATAACTTTAATTTCAGAAATCTATGCTAAAAATAATTAGGAAGGTGGATGAAGATTTATGTATAATAATGTTATCAGTGCATTATTTACAATAGCAAAACAGTGGGAAACATAATTATCTAATGATGTTGGAAAAATTAGGTAAACTAAGTTAAGGAAGTATTAAATAAATTTATGTAATATAACTTTATGCAGCCATTGAAATAATGTTTACAAAGTTTTTATGGCATGTGTTTCCGATAATAATAATAAAGTTAAAAAGCTTTATTATTATAGCTATTAAACTAATAGCTAAAAAAGCAAGCTAGAAAACTGCACAAAATGTATACAAGCTTATAAAGAAACATCCAAAATTAATTATCATTGTTAGTGGGTTACAGGTAATCTCTCTCATTCATTAGTGTACTTCTTTTTGCTCTTTCCAAATGGAATGGACCTTAATGATCATTTAATCCAAAAGTATCCATTTTATGCAAATGAAAGGCATCTGGAGGAATTAAGCGATTTAGACATGGTTTCACATAGACAATGCAACCTAGGCCAATGTTTTTTTCCACACTATCATCTTGCTGCTCTTTGGGGGCCTATAATTATCATGTGCAATAAATCATGTGTTCATATTTGTGCCTTGATCCTACTCTTCCAGAAAGTTCAGTGTGTCCAAAGACAGTCTAAATTCAGTTGTGCTATCATTTTTAAATGAGATCATTGGCTTTGACTGTAAAGAAGCTAACATGTACAAATGCTTTGCAAGTCAACTCATAATTAATGGGTTCAGCGTCTATGCAAATTCAGTAGTGCCGCTTCTCACCAACGTGAAAGGTTGATTCAAGGTCCTGGCAAGGCAAATGAGGAATTGTTTGGCTACTAACTACTTAAATAGGAGATATGCAGAAATTCTTTATGCTTCTGTAAGAAAAGCTGAAAAACGATAATAAAAAAGTAACTAGCACAGTCATTCTCAACATGTGGTCCCAGGACCAGCACATTACCATTACCTGGAAACTTGTTAGAAATCCAAATTTTTAACCCACCTCTCCATTCTTACTGAATCAGATCTACTGTGAGTAGGGCCCAGCAATCTGTAGTCTGCAACTTAACAAGCCTTCCAGAGAACGCTGATGCATGCCAAATTTGAAAATCACCATCCCAGCAAATCAGTAGGTACCATGGTAGAGCTTTGCCAAAACTATATTTTCAAGCTAAAGGGATTCCCTTCAGCTTCTGATAATTATAAAATATAGAGCTAGTCAGGTCCCCTAGAGTCGCCTCTGCTCTCCTCATCCCTTAATCACTTGTTTAGTGACTCTGATAAGGAGGTGGAATGTTAAACAAGATTTTTTAAATTCCAAGAGTTCCCAACTCTAAATGGAACATTTTGTTATATAAATGGTGAGATTCGCTGTGACTTCCCTACTTTTCCTTCGAGAAAGAGCTAAAACTCATTATTATTATTAAAGGTTACAATTAACTTGTTGGTAGAATTCTTTCTTTGGAAACAGAGATGTCACTGGCTTGATGAAATCTGAAAGAAGGTTGCAAAGAGCCTTCACTAGGGGTAGGGGGATGTGAGTTCTGTTCCTCAGTTGGTTGAGCTCAGACACAGCCCTGAGCACATTTTTCATTTTGCTCTACCATAGAGCTGTTTCTTATCATGATCACTAATTTTTTTTCCAAAAGTCCAAAGAAGAAAATGGCACTTGAATATTTGAAGGAGAGATTCAGCCATTTTATTAGTTATTTGTAGGTTTATTTTTTCAATTGCATATACATTTAGTTGTGTATCTACTAGGTATATGCACGGCATTGTTTTTATGCAGAATAGCATACAAATAGATGAATAAAATACTCCCTGCTTCACAGGAAGTTTATAATACAAAAGGGGAGGTAAGAGAAACACAAAAAAATTATCAAAAAGTATGACACAAAGCATACCCTAGGCATCAAAGATATATGAATAATGTATGATGAGGTCTAAGGAAATTTGTTCACCATTTCTGTCTTGAGAAGAATTGAGGGGGGGGGATTACATATTCGTTTGAACATTAAGAAATGACAGAGCCAGGCGAGATGGCTCACATCTGTAATCCCAGCACTTTGAGAGGCTGAGGTGGGACAATTCCTTGAGCCCAGTAGTTCAAGACCAGTCTGGGTAACATAGTGAGATTCCCCTCTCTAAAAAAAATAAGAAAAATTAGCTGGGCTTGGTGGCAGACTCCTGTAGTGCTGGCTACTCAGGGATTGAGATGGGAGGATCCATTGAGGCCAGGATGTCAAGGCTGCAGTGAGCCATGGTTGCACCACTGCACTCCAGACTGCGCATCAAAGCCAGATTGTCTCAAAAACAAAAACAAAAACAAACAAACAAACAAAAAACTGACAGAAAGGAGGGAGCTCTAGGAAACAAAAACCTCAACAACAACACAAGGCAGAAAGCTTTGAAATGCGATCAGGCAAAGTTGAGCAGGCCAATTACTATAGTTATCCTCCCTAGCCACGTATTAGTATCACCTGGGAAACTTTTTTTTTTTTTTTAATAATGATGTCCTGGTCTGTCTCCCTCCCCCAAAATTCTGATTTAATTTTCTGGAGTGTCACCTGGGCATTGGCTTTGTAAAATTTTAAGTTCCTTAAGTAACTGGAATGTGTGGACAGGCCTGAGAACCAAGGCTATAGCAGGGATGTAGAAGTGTCTGACCCCATAGCATGGGAAGTATTGAATGCCTGATTAAGAAATATGTGTTCTGTTTAGTAGAAAATAATAGGGGAGTGTTTAATAGCTACTATGATAGCACAAGGATGAGGCAAAGTAGCTGTAGGGAAGGGGGACCCAGGGTAGAGCAGATGCACATTTTACAGGGCTTGGTGACAGATGTGTGTTGTGATTTCAGGAAAGAGAAACTGAAACTGTAAGGAAGCAGGTAGATTCCTGAACAGGCCAGTTTTTCTTGAAAACTTGAGATTCCAGTTCACCTAAGTAAGCAAGTCCTCTGTTTTTGTTTGTTTGTTTGCTTTTTGAAGGGTATACTACTGTCGTTTGCTCAAGGAAATATAAAATTGGCATCATGAAATTAACATGTTTTTAAGAAAGAAATGATCGCTCAGAGCTTAAAGAAGACTGCCCAAATAATAGTGATCTCCTGATGGGGATGGGGGATGTGATGACGAGCTTTAGAGCTGAGAGAGTGAGGGAATATGGAACTAGCAACAGAAACATGTCAGGAAAGAATGACAGATACTGCTGGGGTAGCACCATCAGTTGTGTTTTATACATGTTGAGGCCGTAGGATACACAAATCAAAACATCTATCAGGTACCTGGACAATCTTGACTCTCCAAATTCTGCCCATAGGAGACAAATTAGGTAGGATTCAACCGTATTTAGAAGTTATATCTCCTGAGGGAGATATTGCATCTGCAGAGTAGAAAAAATTACTAATGGGAGTATCAAGAAAAGGAAAAAAATGACTGGGGATAAATGTCTTGGAGAATGTCCATATTTCAAGAAGGAACACAAAGAAGGAGTTGAAAGATGGGAGATGCAGGTTAAGGCATCATTCAGGAGGTTAAGAGAGAAAAGGGTTTGGAAGATCACTCCCAATGCATACCACATGCAAGGACATGGTGGCGTGGTGTTTATTCCACTATGGCTCATGCGTTTGATCAAGGTTGGGAAACACTGCTAGAGTAAGAAAAAAGAAACTCAGAAATTGCCTCAGAGAATTCACATCAATGCTATCAGGATCCATTGACATCCTGGCCTCAACGGATCCTCCCATCTCAATCCCTGAGTAGCCAGCACTACAGGAGCCTGCCACCAAGCCCACCTATTTTTTTCTTACTTTTATGTAGAGAGGGGAATCTCACTATTCTATTCCATTCATTACAGAATAGAATGTATATAACTTTTGAGAAATACTGATATTCTACTCACGCCCAAATCTATTCTCATACCAAAAACATTGCAATTCAATAGTGACTGAATTTCCTAACAAAAAGGAATTTCTTGGTAAATTTTGAAGGCACAATTTTAGGAGGTAGGTGGGCGCAAAAGTTGTTATAGACAGTTAATTGGAGAGAGATTGCCAAGAAAAAAATTCTACTTTTTCTTAAGGCTTTATTACCCAAATGGAAGTTTGTATGTCCACCAAGAGACAGTGTTAGAGGGAAGCAACTTCAGCTAAAAAAGATGAAAGACCATCAGGGGAAAATGTTAATTATTTTGGGAAACGTCAAGTCTAAAAACGAAGTGAGTTGGGAGGTTTCAACAATACTTATAATATTGAGAGTAAAAAGCAAAAGTTGTACAATCGTTAAAAGACAGTCTGGGAACTATAGTTAGAAGCTCCCAAACTCCTCCCAAATTGAGAAAAATATCAAAAATAGTTTAAGCAGCTAAACTTGATAATGCATTGGCGTAGCAAATACACTGTACCTGGAGTCTCCAAACTCCCGTTTTAGTTAATCCACAAACTGTCGTTTGAAAGATCCTATATGAAGGAGTTTGTTTATCTTTCCTGGAGTCTTTCCTCAATCTAATTGTAATTCAGATATTATGTGTTTTTACAAATTAAATCTTCCATTCAAAGCACAATTTAGGCAAAACCAAACAAAAATGTCTGATTTCTTTTCAAAAAATAGTCTTTTCCATTTTAAAGATACACAAAAAGAACAACGACCTGAAATAAATTACTTATCAAATTTTCAGTGCTGCATTTTTCCTTAAAAATAAAAGAAAGTACATCTAACAAGACAGTTCAGAGAAAGTATCTTCAAAGCTATATTTAAACATTTCCCAGCTTTAGACAATTTAAATACCCAGTCTGGTTTCCATGAAACTTAAAAAGATCAAACAATTAGAAAGAAGCTAGGCTTGAAGGGGCAATGCTAGGGACTTTGGTAAACATCTGGTTGCCATTTTCAGTTGTAAGACCTAACCCATTTAAGGAAGCAGTTTAGATTCTTTGGAGTAAAAATGAGACACTAGCTTTTTGTTCTCTGTGCACAGCGAAGGGTAAAGAAAACATCAGAATGGGGAGGTCACTCTAAGCTCAACTTTTATAAATAAGACAATTTTTTTTCAAAAATTAAAGTAAATTGAACTCAAGTCTCTGTAGTCTAAACAACTCAATTGAGTTAAGGTTAAATAAACATTCCTTGAGCTCCAGAGAGCCAATTAAAGAACGAATTCTGTTTGGTCGTAAATACATCAGTAATTCTATAAGCACTGAGGAAAATAACAATAAACCTGAGCATACAATTACTGTGTGTCATAACACAATAAAATAGAATAGTGCAGTCTTATATGTTTCTTTGATTCAATTTCTTTTTTTCCCCCCAGTTTGATTAACTAAAATACAGAAGCACTTCTGATACCATCCAAAGCCTATTACTTGCATAATGAAAAACGTATGTCAAATGTGTTCTCGGCGAAACACCGGTGAGGCAAAACACACAGTGCCTTTTAAATGTGACCTTTACTCTTTTGTCTTCCTGCTAAATAGTCATAGAGCATATTAAACTCAGGAAAGCAGCAGGGTGCTTGTGTGGGGCTAGTGGGGGAAAAGGAATGGGAAGAGAAGTTCATTAGGCTCTCAAGCCTTAAATTATCAGCAGAAGCATCTGCTATAAACGTGCACTACTAGCCCAAGAGGGCCACATCCAGATTTGCTCCAGACTGGTGTTTCTCACCTCTTCCTTGCCTGCTATTTCTCTTTCGCCCGTGCAACACCAGACAAAGCAAAGAGTAAACAAAAGGAATCCCTGCAATGATAGAGATTCATATTTTTGTCTTGTTTTCTCTCATTCTGTGTGTTTGAGTCTTATATTTTACCGCAGAACTGTAGAGTTCAAAAAAAGCTTTGTGGTCATTTCACTCATTCTGCTACATAATACAGCAACCCAGAGTTGCTTCTGTTGCAACCAAACTTCCTACTTTTTGGTTTGGGCTGTTCTATTGCTGGACAACTCTGATCGATAAAATGTCCTTCCATAAACTGGTCCTAGTGATGCCTTCTAGAGTTACTAAAAATAAATCTTGCGTTCAAGCACCTCGTTAAACAATAGGAATACAAAAATATTGGTTCAACTACGTATAGGGCCTCCCAGAAACATTCTTTTCAGTTGAACAATCTGTTTTCTCATTCCTGCTACAGTTCCGGCTTCTGCTGCAACTGTAGAAATAAACCCTCTTGAAGTATACGTAAATAATTCTGACAAAATGATAAAATATACTCTGTGTCAGAGTCTTTTGAACTACATATTACTGAGACATGACCCCAGGAGCAGGTTAAACATTTAGAAAAATATGTATCTTTTTTTTTGGCCACTTACTATCCTATGAAGTAAAACAATGATTTACTGAACAGCACCCGGATGATAGGAAAGAGAATAATTTGATGGTGTCTTTTTTTTCTAGAGAAGTGTGTTATTAAAATTCTGGATCGTAATACATGTTTTTTCTTTTTTTTTCTTCTTTTTTCTTTTTTTTTTTTTTTTTTTGAGACGAAGTCTCGCTCTGTCGCCCAGGCTGGAGTGCAGTGGCCGGATCTCAGCTCACTGCAAGCTCCGCCTCTTGGGCTTACGCCATTCTCCTGCCTCAGCCTCCCGAGTAGCTGGGACTACAGGCGCCCGCAACTTCGCCCAGCTAGTTTTTTGTACTTTTTAGTAGAGACGGGGTTTCACCGTGTTAGCCAGGATGGTCTCGATCTCCTGACCTCGTGATCTGCCCGTCTCGGCCTCCCAAAGTGCTGGGATTACAGGCTTGAGCCACTGCACCCGGCCAATACATGTTTTTTCAAAGCAAAGAACTGGAAGACCAATAAAACTTACATTACACTAAGAAATAAACTACAGAGCATAATATAGAAGATGCAGATAGGACCTAAGTGATATGACGTGGTTTTTGACTGTTCTCCTTCTTGCTTTGTAGGTTCACAAGTAGCAAAAGCTGTATACTTACTTTTACCAGAGAGCATCCTTAGGTAACACTTGTGTTACACTGCTTTACAGGCTATTGAACCTTCAGTAAATCAATTATCACCTCTCAGAAGATGACCCACAAATCTACATCTCCTGACCTGGCCTTTCTGCTTGCTTCAGTTTCTGCTGAATACATCCCTATGAAAAGTTCACAACACCTACAACTGAATATGTATAGAATGAAACTCATCCAACCTGTCCCAAAATCAATAGGTCAAGTAACCTGCAAATGTAACAGGAGAGCCTCGAAAGCAAGGAAAGAGTAAAATTCTTAAAAATGGACACAAGTACTTAAAAGCCCCAGCAGTATAGAATCTTTGGATGTATAAACTATCAGCCCTATGTAATACTATATTTATGGTTTCATTATCTTTGGTGTAAGAGTGGATTTAAGTCTAATTAGAATATCAGTGTTCCTCTAAAGTCAAATAAAATAAAAGTTTTATAAATTAAGTTTTAATATGAGTTTCCTGAGTGAATCTGCTGTTTTGGGAGTCCAAATATTGATGCACTGTGTTACCCTCCTTTGTTCATGTATTTAATACATACTTATGGGACGCCCCTATGTGGAAGGTGTGGTTATAAATGATAAGCAGAAAAGACATGGTCCCTGACCTTAGGAAGCTTACAATTTTTTTTTTTAATGTGAGATTTTTCCACGAGAATAATCCAGGAGAGTTGTCAGAATTTCATGAGGATTTACAACCCAGACCTTTTAATGAGAACATAGAAGTTGAGAAGGCTAAATTGAAAAACACCCATCAAGTTCGTTTTACCCACAATAACATCCAACAGCAGCACTCTTATACTATGGCGTATTTTAAATACACCTCCCTACAGGGGAAATGTCATGTTCTCCTTTCTGTAACTAGTTCTTGACAGTAGTAACAACATTATCTCCCGTTTATGGGGTGAGTACTATGTACCATTCTTAAAACAACCTCAAAAAGATCAACTTGTAGATGAGGAAACCAAGACTTTGAGAGGATAAGATACTTGCCCAAGGTTATGTAACCATTAAAAGGTAACACTAAGGACTCCAACCTAGGTTCTGTCTTACTTCAATGCTTATACTTTTTAATTCCCAAAGTCTACTACCACCCCAAGAAAGTTATTATTGTGGTTAAACTCATCTTACTTATGGGTAATTTAAAGTTCGACTTCCTTATAGCTTCTTTATTATTACAAATAAAAAGAAAAATGTGAAATATGTTTTCCATTACAAAGGTTAAGATTGATCTGTAGTGGATGTTTCTTTTCTATACAAACTTCAGAAACAGCTTTTGGCAAGTAGCCACTATAAATAAACCTTCAAAATGAGACTAAATTCCAAGTGATATACCGATGTTGGACATTTTTTAAAGTGCAAGTGAATGCAAATAAAATATAGGAAGATAGAAAACTATTAAATTATAAACAAGGAAATAGATCTTTCTTTTTATATTTTCCACAACATTAAGTAGTGATCTGTATCTCTTGCTCTATTAACTATATCTTTTAATAGTATTTCCCAAGAACACATTTGGGTAAATAACAGTGTCCTTATTAGGAGGTGAAAAGCTGTCAAGTAGCATCATTTAAATACTGTTCTCCAGAACACACTGTATCAAGTTTAATATCAATACAAATTCCAATAAATACTATTTATCATAGTATTAACTCTAGCCCTTTATAGAAATGTCTTCGCTATATCATGCTGTAATGTTATACTCTGAACTCATATTAAAATGTTGCTATATGAACCAAGATATGACATCTACTTCATTTGCAATACAAATGTTGCTCTGACTTTTGACCCATTGCGTAACTTACTGTTGTTTACTTAATACTCCCTTTGAAAAAAATTGTTTTAAATATCTTATTTGAGCACGTGGGGAGTTAGGGGGATGAATCATGATGGTTCCTTCTTCCTGAGAGTAAAACTTCTATTCTTTCTCTTGTTGTTCTAGGTGTTTAGAGGCTCATGGACAAAACTAAGCCTAAATTATGGTACCTAAGTGGAATAACCAGTTTGGCCCCTAATTTTATATGTATATTTTATTAATTTTGTTATTATATATTTTATTGTAAACCATCATATCCTTTTTGAATAAGATTTGGTGTAAGTTTAAAAAATGAAACATCCCAGTCCTAGAGTTGAATCCTCAACTTGGTATGACATCAAGTTACATAGGCTTATTCTGGATACAGGAGCTAGGAAAGGTTTTTCTGTAAAGGGCCTAATAATAAAAATTTTAGGTTTTAAAAGCCATACAGCCTCTGTTGCAATTAATCAACTCTGCCTTTGTAAAACAAATGTTGCCAAAGGCAATACAAAAACAGAGGAGAGTGGCTGTTTTCTAATAAAACTTTATTTACAAAATCAGGCAGTGGGCCAGATTTAGCCAGTGTACCGTAGTTTGCCAGCCCTTGGCAAGAACATCTATATGGTCTTTTACTTTCTGTATTTCTTCAAAAAACATTCTATGTGAAACCCCCAAGTTATAAAAACAAGAGCAATTTTAAACAGCAAGTCTGACTTTAATTCTGTAGCTTGATTGCAGGTTTGCATTTTGTTTTCCACGTGGATTATAATATACATAATTTGAAAGTATAGTATGTATTCAGAAATTAACAGAAAATTGCCAAATATCCAGTACTCTTCAAGTATACGTAAATGATTCTGATTTAATGATAAAATCTACTCTAAGTCAGAGTCCCTTGACCACATACTACTTGGATTTTACCACTGGAGTAGGATAAAAACTTTTCTTTTTAGGCCACTATATGCTGAAGCATTGATTTACTAAACAGCACTTACATGATAGGAAACAGAATAATTGAATGGTGCTTCTATCTTTTCCTTTAGAGAATTATATGTTCTCACAAATGCAGGGGCATAAGATATATTTTTCCAAAGCAAGGGATGGGAGAACCATAATAGTGCATGTTTTTACTCTGTTATGTTTTGTAGGCCTAAATCTGTAAAGACAATTGTCTCATACTGTTCTCAAAATCAGTTTAAAGATGAAATGCTGTTTGTAAATACCTATGCAGTTAGATCATAGGCAATGTAATAGCATAATAGCAAGCAGACTGTTGCATTGTTTTATTCCCAAAATTAACTCTAAAAATTGTTACTCTTTGAACCAATAATATGTCCCTCAGAACAGTGCTCCCCGAACTGGGCTACACATAAGAATTACTTGTGGCTGTTTTTAACATGTAAACTCCTGGGCCCCTTTCTCTGGCTTCTGCATGAGATAAAACACTCACTGGACTTTACTTTGTCTCCTTCTAGAACTCTGATAAGGTTGGACCAAGTGATTCAGTCCCCACCACATACTATTCTGAAGTTAAGAACATTAATGCCTTTAACAGATAAGAGAACTAGGGCTCAGAGAACTTAACTTGCTTAAGTCATATGTTCCTAGGCTTAAAATCTTTCCCAATAGAGACATCCATTTCTCTTACATCATTAGAAAGGAATTAACCAGTCGGTGGGGTGACATAACACCCATATTCTAATGTAGGACTCAAAATTGCCTACTTTTTCCTTTTCAATAAGTGTCTAGTATACAAGTCATAGGAAAACTAAATCAAATACAAAACTCAAAGGTTACTCTGCTAGTAAATATTATATTTAATAGTGGAGTATTTCCTATCTGGCCTATGACCATTTTAGTTTTGCTGATTTTTATCCTTTTATGTTCCTCAAAAGTTTAAAAAAGAATGGCTCCAAGCTGGAAAGGGGTCACTTGTGCTTCAAAGGATGGTACAAAGCGAGTGACTTTAATTCTGTAGCTTGATTACTAGTTTGCATTTTGGTTTTTTTTGTGTGTGTAGATTATAATATACATAATTTGAAAGTGCAGTATGTATTCAGAAATTGACAGAAAATTGCTAAATATGTACTACTCAAGTATACATAAATAATAAGGATCCAACGATAAAATCTACTCCAAGTAGATTTTAGAGGTGAATGGGGTGGATCAGGAAAGGACAGGAAAGCAGGTGAAATAGGCAAAATAGAGAAAATACCTTCTATAGGTATTGTCCTAGGATGAAAAATACATTTTATCAAAGTGTCAAATCTGCACCTGGGTGCTCAGTAACATTTGTGAGAGTATCTCTTTTGTTTTTAATGTAATATTTTCAAACTGCAGGTTAAAAAGCAGAAAATGCAGTGGTAAAAGGAAGTGGAGTAGGGCTCTGGATTATTCTGAATTGTTTCCTCTTTCCACAGGCTGCTCAACTTGGAGAGGTTTCGTTTAAACATTCCCACTATAGTTTCATATTCTCTGTTGATATACACATGGTAAAAATAACCATGAGGTGAATATGTGAAACTAAAGCAAAACAAATTCTGCAAGAATCACATCTCTAGGAAATACTGTTTTGTAGCAAGTACCTCAGTTCAAACATAATTTATAGATTAAATTTGTGGCACGGAAAATAGGCTGCAATAAAAATGTTTTCTTTCTGTACAATAAATCATCAAGAAAATGTTAGATTGTAGTCACGACTCTTTTAAAAAAAAAAATTCAGGTATTTGATGCATATTGTTCTCACAGTAAAAACTACAAAATCAAATAAAAAAAAATAAAAATCAATGTTCCATACTCATGAAATTGGGAAATTGCTACCCTTTCTTGAGACCTATCCAGTAAAAATATCTTATTATACACAGTAAAAGAATGCCAAGACAGAGGTAGGATCTAGATGTTTTAAAAGCTGTGGGAATGTGGGAAAAGTAAACCAAATCAGCATTTACACTGACAAATTCTAGGGACACTATATAGTTATCTTGTGCCACTGGGCCCAGCAGTTCTTTGGCTGCCAGATTCTGTTGCCTTCAGGCTGTTTTTGCACTTCCTTGATATTTGGAAGCTGCAGAGTAAGTCTCCTTTCTCTGGTAAAACTGGCCCAAGAACATCGAGGGAAAGAGGAGCTATAACCCATCTGCTTTGCAGCTGGAGAAAATTGAAAACTAAAATTGAATTGAAGTTGAAATGTACAGATAATCCATGTTGTGCCCATAGAAAGTCAGTAGCAGCACCAAGAAGGCAGGGAAATTTAGGAATTTTCGAAAATAGTAGCATGTTATCAGGGCCACTCTGCACGACTCCAGGAGCATGGGTCCCATGGCAGTGTGCAGTAGTTATACAATCACCCCTTTTAGGGATGGGATGAAATATTTTGTGGAATGAAAGAAAGATTAAACATTTTATATTTTTTTCTTTATACCAATAGCTATTCTGATAAATAGGTTTTTAAATATCACTTATGGGTATTCCAGAACTTTAGATTGGTCTTACAGAATGGAGCCAACATCAGTGAAAATATAAGGTTTGCGAAGTTTCTTTTCAGCTTTCCTTAATATTCCAGAGCTTTCTTATTTTGTTTTCTTTTCCTCATTTGCTTCCAGAAGCTCAGTGCTTTAGATTTCCACACTACTCCTAGAAGGCAGTGATGACTACATGGAGTAAACAAAAGCCTGTGTCCCCATGACCCAGGCTCTGCATATTTTAAGACCTTCTTTCTTCTCATCAAAGCAGATCTTCTGGATTCTACTTCCTGAGAGTTTCTTCTAAGTAGCTCACAATTTCACTGCCAATGTGTTAAAGGATGGTCATGGCTAAACAGTCCCCAACCTTCTCAGAAATATCTTCCCAACTTGCTTTCAGCACAAACTAGCAAGGGGGCATCTAACTGGAGGAGTGCTGTGCTGATGGCAAGATTGTTGTGAAAACTACTGTGATACCAGGATCTGACTATTCTCCCCCAAAGGAAACAAAGGCTGAGATAAACAGTTAATTCAAAGTGCTTATCCTCCTCCCCTTTTAATAAATAGGAAAATAGATATATTGTACAATCATAAAGAGAAAAATCTGATTTGCTTATTCTGAATGAGGGTTCTGCATCATTGAGCTCTCATAATGATAGATAAGTGCAGGGTTATGGACCAAAGGAGAGATTGAAGTATCAAAGAGGTAAAAAGCCAGAGCAGAGAAAGTGAGAGTTGAAACACAGGTATCATCATCTGTCCATCCCTCACACCAGATGTAAGATGCAAGGTGTATCACTTCAGCTGGTAAAGCCTCAGTTTCCTTTTCTGCAATCTGGGTTAGAAGTTGGAATTAATATTTCTTCATCTCAGGATGCTTGGCAGCTATAGTGTAGGTTAAATGTGATCATGAGTACAGAGGATGGCATGGAATCTGCCACAGTTACTTGCTCAAGAAATGGTAGGTCTTATTGTTATTGCCCTTTTGAGTCTCATTATTTACTCAACTTTCTTTGCAAAAAAACTTGTTTAAAAACGTGTGTCTTATTATTCTCTCCAAATGACAGAAATAAATGTACTTGACAAGTAATGGTGCATATGATCAATATCCATACTTCTTTCCTATTTAGAGCCAATCTGTGAATCACATTTAAGCTGGCTTCTGGAAACAATTTCCAGCACATTCTACTTGCAGTCAGATGAAGCTGCAATTTTCTTAAAATATGAAGCAGTTTGGGTGCTGGGCAGAACATGTATTCAGTCTCATAAACATAAACATTTTTTATGTGGCATTTAAACATGAACTGCGACTCTAAAATGCTACAAAAATATAAACAAAATAATTTCAGGAATAAAGAGATACAGTTAAAGAAAAATAGAGAGGAAGTAAAAAAAAGAGATAAGTTTTCTATGATGTGAGAAAGTTGGTCAAGGATAAACATTTGGTTTTATAATTTTTTTTAGAGGGAGATAGTAGCACATTCTAGAAATTGTTTAACATTATATGTCAAGTGACTTTGGCAGTTACTTCTTACTATTCTGACCTTGTTCTAGTAGCGCCAGTCCAAGGCCAGCATTGTGCCTTTCTTCAGCGATCACAACGGTATAGCCATGTTGAGTCAGAATGCGCTGGTGTAGCCGAAGCTCTGTTTTGCTGTAGAAAGGAGGCCTGTAGAGTATGGCCCTTCGGCCATGGCTGCCAAAGTGTGTCTCTATTGATTCTTCGACCTAAGAAAAGAAGACATAAAATTTCAATATAAAAAAGTAGTACATTTCCCTTGAAGGACATCACGAATGCAAATCAAGGACTATTTGGGAAGTTTTTCTTAAGTTTTTCTCTAGAAGTGAAAGATAATTTCTCTGAAAGACTGACAAGGACAAAGATGACCTCATATGCAAGAACTGAAGGTCAGCTGAATTGTCCTCACTGTAACAGAAAGATGAAAATTTTAGGCTATAAAATATAGAGGTTCTTGGAGGAATACTGATGCATAGAAATATAGAGCTCAACTCTAGCTGAAAATACAAATTAATAGCAGTGCCTTTCATCTGCACTGTGCTTTTATAAAGTAGTTCTAGCTGCATTATCTTTTAATAGCTCTTTTAGGTAAACACGGTCAAGGAAACACTCAGAGAGGATGGGTTTTGTACGGAAAGGACATGGTCAGGAAGGGGTCGAGGTGAGAAGCAGTCCAGAGCTCTTTGTAGATAAACAATGCTGCAGTTTCTCTCAATTAGGTTGTAGCAAAACTGGAACGCATCTCAGTGAGACAGAATGGGTCTTCACATGTGAGGAGAGGAGAACTACTGAAGTATCATAATTCCAGGTTATTATCTCAATAGTTTATTGCTCTTTCATATAAATATTCCTCTTTCTCAAAATAGAAATTGCAATTCTACTAACAAAGGAGATTTTTGAATTGACAAGGAAAAAGAAGGCTGAAATTTAAATTCATTATAAGGCTTAATGGCAGATACTGGGGTTTTTCTGAAAACTTGAGATTAAACCTCGATAAAGTACAGATGATTTTTATTACTAGAAGGAGTGATGAGATTGCATGAAGGTCAGCAAAAACCAGGAGAGAGGTTGAACAAGAGGAGCCAAAGGAGGTGGTGGAGAAGATGAGGGGGACTTGGTAAAAACACAGCTGGGAATCTAAATTACTTGCAATGACAGCCCTGAGTCAACCTGTCCATTTTATTAACCTAAAACATGATCTTTTTCATATTGTGAATGCCATGTTATTCAGCACTTAAATGTCTTCATTATTTCCCATACTGATAGAATCAATCAATTCTACATCTTTTATTTTTTCTTTTATTGTTTTTATTTTTCATTTTTTATTTTTTTTGAGACAGAGTCTCGCTCTGTTGCCCAGGTTGGAGTTCCGTGGCACAATCTCGGCTCACTGCAAGCTCCTCCTCCAGGGTTCATGCCATTCTCCTGCCTCAGCCTCCAGAGTAGTTGGGACCACAGGAGCCTGCCACCACGCCCAGCTAATTTTTGTATTTTTAGTAGAGATGGGGTTTCACCTTGTTAGCCAGGATGGTCTCGATCTCCTGACCTCGTGATCCGCCCACCTTGGCCTCCCAAAGTGCTGGGATTACAGGCGTGAGCCACCGCACTCGGCCCAATTCTACATCTTTATCAAGAAACACAAGATCATTTAAACTTATACCCTGCCTTCCTACTCTGGTCAGATCACATCACACTCTTAATCATCTTTATTCCTGACCCACAACCTGCTCTTTTGCACATCACTGTTTCTTCCACCTACAATTCCTTCCTCTTTTCGTTATTTCGCTTATCAAATTCCAAATCAACTCTCAATAGTCAAACGTTATCTCTTATGGAAATGTTTAATTGAAATGCATACTTTCATTAGCACTCATGAAAGGAAATTACATTTTTCTCATATCAGCCCCTTAACAGCCCGGCCTGCATTGTTCATGTCTCTCAAATGTCTATCCGAAGACATGATATATGGTACGTGCTTAATAAATGAAGATATTTAGTAAATTAATGAATCATAGCAGTTATCAAAATATTTGAAGACGCATATTGAAAGAAAGAAGAAACAGAGTTAGATTGTAAATCCTTTGAGGTCAGGAACCATATGCTATTTTTTTATTGCTTACAAACTATTGCTAGCTGAAAATTCATAGATAAAGCATACAGTAGTTCAGGAGGACACAAACTCTGGATCTAAACTGCTGGATTCGAATCACCTGGCTGCACCAGCATTATCTGTGTGACTTCAGACAATGCCTTCTTCCTAAGGTGCTATGAGGATTAGACAGTTAACACTTGTAAAGTGCTCAGAACCATGCTTGCTATGTAGGAGGTACTATGAGGTATTTTTTAAAATAATAACATATCAAAAAGAACAATGAGTCTGGAAAAACTGCTTCTGAGTTTGTGCTCTGCCTGGCACACGTTAACATAGTTGCTTACTATGTGTGTGATGAGTATAATGAATATAATGAAAAGGAATAGAACTCTGGCTAATCGTACCTTCTGTACATGCTACTTTGGGAGAACGAGATTAATTAGATATTTTCCTTTGTGAAAAGACACTGCGTTTTATTGATGAGAAAACCATTTAAATGCAACAATTTAAGTGAAAATTGGGACACAATTCTCCCCAAATGTTATAATTGTTGGCAATAATAAATGTGTAAGGAGTGTTTGAAATCAAATACACATTTAGCCTTTGGACACAGGGGTTAGAGGGAACTGAGTAGCCTGTAGAAAGCCAAAGTAAACAAACAAGTGTCTAGGTGCAAGGGGAAGACAGATGCTTCCCAGTATATCAGTGTCACTCAAGCAAACCCCCTGTGTCCAGAATTCCCATGTCACATTTTCTTTTGTAATCACAGGATGCTCCTCTCTATTACAGCTGGCTCAAATACAAAAGGGATTTCACACAAGGAAGATATATTTTAAAACTTCGAGTAGTTTTCATTTTGAAAGATGGATGCAGCTGGAATCCATCATTCTTAGCAAACTATCACAAGAACAGAAAACCAAACACCGCATGTTCTCACTCATAGGTGGGAACTGAACAATGAGATCACTTGGACTCGGGAAGGGGAACATCACACACCGGGGCCTATCATGGGGAGGGGGGCGGGGGGAGGGATTGCATTGGGAGTTATACCTGATGTAAATGACGAGTTGATGGGTGCAGCACACCAACAAGGCACAAGTATACATATGTAACAAACCTGCACGTTATGCACATGTACCCTACAACTTACAGTATAATAATAATAAATAAATTTAAAAAAAAAAATAAAAAAAAAATAAATAAATAAATAAAGAAAGAAAGAAAGAAAGATACCATCCTCTTTTTCCCCCAATAAAGATCAATTTAAGCAAGAACAATGTAACTTTTACTAATATACCCTGTAGAGGGTATATTACATATAAATAAAGTACAATTATTGGCCATATTTGGTAATAACCTTCATAGCATAGACTGAAATTTTAACCCACATCTCAGACTATAGGGAATAAATAGGAAATGAGCTTGTCAGTAGCATTATGTTGTATTATCCTGTAATACAAACTGCTGCTGTCCTTGTCATATTTATAACACACTGTATCAGCAGAATGGCTCAATACCAAAGGGCAAGAACAGTTTCAGCCGGTCTGACAACAGGTGCACACATTGCGTATGTGAAATTAAAACGATGTGAACAATTATGTCAACCACACTAGCAAGTGCGAGGTCATCAAACACTAATAGCAGCACTTTCAGAAATAAGAGGTCCTGATTATTCCCACAATTCCAAAGGTATATTTTTAATGGAAGAATACATTTAACCTGGCCACGGCTACAACAACTTCACTTGAAACAACCCTGCTGGCCCAGAATTTAGAAAAGAATGAGTGTTACTGAATGTTGATTCTGAGTGTTCACTTGCGTCTCTCTCATCTTGAGAGAGCTGCAAAATATTTCCTTAGAAATCCCTTTGTTAGACGACATAAAAGTTGTTTTATAACTGGACACTTTTTATTTTTACTGAAAGGATGTCCAAAATCTGAAAACTTTGTGCCATCTGAGATAAAGCAAAGGACAGAATGTTGTCATAAAGTACTGGAAGCATTGGATGCAGCAATGTAGAGTAAAAAGAGAAGATTGGGAATCAAAAACCTGGATTTGAATTCTGGCTCCATCACTTGCTTGCTTCATCTACTGAGCTAAATTATTTAATCTACCTACATCAGAGTTTTCTCACATATGTAAATGAAGTAACAAATCCTACTGTATGAGGGAATTAAATGAATTTTCAATATGAAAGTGTCCAACATGGTGTCTCACCAATAAATTATGTTAAAGATATGTAAATAAAACTGAATAATAATCTATATTATAGTATAATTTTATATTCAAAATTCCATAAGCTTTTCAATTAATATGGTTTGATCTCTGTCATAATAGGCATTTTTGCAATAATATGTATGATTTCATATACCTGATACACATTTTCCTCTATAGGAGTCATTATGTTTTAATGCATAATTTGTTTACTTATTACATTTATTTGATTTTTTTTTCCTGGGCCTCCCATATCTTAGAAACTTATTATGTTTATTTTCTCTCTCTTCATACCAGGATGGAAGCTAAATGAAAGCATATGTTTTTGTCTTTTTTGTTCAATTTTGCTTTCCCAGACTAAAAACAGTACTTGGCATATAAGAGACACATAACAAATATTCTTTGAATGAGTGAATACAAACATCTTTTCCTTCAATATGTAGAAGTCTTTGTTGTAAATAAAGCCATGGAAGACTGGGAATAGGAAGTGGTTAAGACTTGTATTCACAAATTTATTTCAATAGAACTGTAAATACTAGCAAGAATGACAAATATAGAGTTAAATATTTAAGCAAAATAATGAATTTACAGTAAAAAATTTAATAAAGAGCTACATTATAAAAGTACTGCATTTCTCAGTTACTTACACTGTTAAAAAATCTTTACCAAGACTCACCATGAAACCAAGAAATATAGCTCTTCAAAATACAGTAAGGCTGAAAAATAAAACTTGTGTTTTTTTCACATAGCAGAAAGATTTTTTTCTGGATTGATTAAAGTAGCCATGTATTTATGACATCTTTTGATGTTCAAATACAAATCATCTAGTAGACTTTGGATGTGTGTCATATATGACTAAAAGTTAAATCGCCTTCCTGGTCCAGACTTTGGCATTTTAGAAATATTATAGAGTCTATCATAGTGAATTATGTTTTCATTTTTCCACTGTAAGAATAAAATACAGATTCTCTTCCCCACTGGTGAAATGTACACTTATTTTAGGGAATGTAAGAAGTAAATGGAAGGAATTTTCTGGGATCTATATCATATACATTTTCTATTTAAAAAATATCTTATAATTGCAGGACACAGGTTTCTGGATATGCAAGCTGAGGCTTGAAAGGATGTCCCTCTCTAAACGAAGCTTTAGTGTACTTCTGTCTGCATCTTACAGCTGATTTAACTGAATCTCAAGCTGATTATGGGAGGGCTACACATTTCTCACATTTCTCAGAACTACTCCATGTCACAGAGCACCTTCTGACTGTACTCCCAAACTGTACTTTGGGGCTATCCCAACCTTCAATATCTAATGGTAGGCAAGTTCACTCACGTGTGGATTTATATACAAATAAGAGAGATTTAAAAAGTAATAAAGTTTCCTTATCAAAAATGTATTCCTGCAGGGCATGGTGGCTCACGCCTGTAATCCCAGCACTTTGAGAAGATAAGATAGGAGTATCACTTGAGGTCAGGAGTTCGAAATCAGCCTGGCCAACATGGTGAAACCTTGTCTCTACTAAAAGTAGAAAAAAAGTAGCTGGGCATAGTGGTGTACCTGTAATCCCAGCTACTCTGGAGGCTGAGTCAGGAGAATGCTTGAACCCTGGATGTGGAGGGTGCAGTGAGCTGAGATCGTGCCACTGCACTCCAGCCACAGTGACAGAGTGAGACTCGGCCTCAAAAAACTTTTCAAAAAGTAAAAAAAAAAAAAAAAAAAAATGTATTTCCAATAGAGCTTTGATGAAATAGCACCCACTTAAACAGGCATCGCCAAAACCCATTATCACCTATATCCCTCAATGTAATTTTCCCACTGGCACACTTTGCGATGTATAACTATATATTATTTGTTTAATGTCCGCTTCTCCTACTATGTTCCATGAGGGCCTAGATTTGTCTGCTTTGGCCATTGTTGTATATGCAACTTACTGCCAGGTTCTAAATAAGAGAGAATGGATGAATAAATGAGCAAATGAATGGATACATAAATGCAAAGTATGAGCTTACTTTTTTGTAAATACACATGCCCTTTAATTATTTAACTATTAGGTGGAAAAAAAAATCTACTGGAATATCTCAGTCAAGGGTTCAATATCTGCATCTCAAGCCATAAAATATTCATGACCTCTTCATCTCCAGTGACTCTCCTCCACTTCGTTTCAAACACTTGCTCCAATGGCCATATCTTAGACATTGTAGGTCCCAGAACAGCCCCTCCTCTGAAATTATAAAATTTCAGATATTCCATTCTTTGATTGCACTGAAGCATCTGGCTCTTCTCATTTATTTCCAATGTATTGGTTCTTCAATCATTAGTCTTCTCACCTAACAATTTTTTTTTTTTTTTTTTTTTTGAGACAGGAACTGGCTCTGTCACTCAGGCTGGAGTGCAGTGGCATGATCTAGGCTTACTACAACCTTCGCCTCTCAGGCTCAAGCCATTCTCCCACCTCAGCCTCCCAAGTAGCTAGGACTACAGGTACATGCTACCACATCCAGCTATTTTTCATTATTATTATTATTTTGTAAAGATGGGGCTTTTACCACCTTGCCGAGACTGGTCTTGAACTACTGGGCTCAAGCAATCCATCTGCCTCGGCCTCTCAAAGTGCTGGGATTACAGGTGTGAGCCACTGGGCACAGCCTGAACTTTCTACTGGCCTCCTTTTTCCTCAGCTTCTCTCTCTGCAGTTCAGATTCCATGGTCCAACACTCCAACAACCCTCTATCTAATATATTAAATTTCCTTGCTCTGCTGCACTTCCTTCACATCCACATGGCAAAACATCAAACATGAAAGAGCTTGGAATCCACAGTAAATCCTCTGCCTTTAAGGATCTAACATCCCACCAAGAAAATCAGACGTGAGCAACTAGTTATAATAAACTAGGATAAGTCCAGTAAGTCAGGAGGCATAGGATGCTGTGGAAACACTGAGCTGAGGGACCTGAGGGAGATCTCAGCAACCTGCCTGTCCTGCACCTGGGCTGGGATTGCTGAGAGCTCCTGAAGAAAAGCACCCGGTGGGACAGATTCTGGATGGCAAAACCGATTCTGCCTCTGTCCTCTGGCTTGTTCTCATCATTCTTTCGTTTGCCCATTTAACATTTTCAAGCATTTTCTATGTAACAGGCATGGTCTTAGGGTCTGGGAATGCAACAGTGAAGTAGTCTATCCAGGTTCTAGCCTTCATTAGGAGCGCTAGTGTTTAGCAAGAAGAGCAATAAACCATTAATGAAATCATATAATTTCTGATGGAAATAAGGGTTCTGGTTTGTTAAAGAATGACCCAGGAGCTCTTTTAGATGATTTGGTGTTATTGCTTGCCTATATTGTGAATATTGTGTATGAAAGAAAATAAGTAATTAAATTAAATTGGTAATTTCTCTTCTTATCTTTTCCTTGCCTTGAAGAATTGTCTTTTTTCTCTTGAAGTTCCTTGCTGTTGACCTTGAAGGTCAGTACCATGAATCCTTTTTATTGTGAGTGGCAAATAGGGTCAGATAGGCAACAAGAAATGACTGACAATGATGATAAAAATGGAGCAATGCAATGCTACTTATTATCTTGTTAAGTAGCTAGTAGGAAACCTAAATGCAGTGAGTAGTGGAAAATTTAAAGGTTGATAACTCTGTGCTGGTCTTTATACATAGGTTCGACTTTGAAGAACTTTGATTCGGTTTTCTAAAGTTGTGTCAGGGAGGAGGCAGATGAGGAAAACTGGACTTAGGATAGACAGAAAAAGAGTGCTTTTCTTGTTTTGTTTTCTGGATGGATGAGTACCCTGATAGAATTTCAGAAGGCCAGACTTTTACTACCTGAATCACAGTATTTTCTAAAAACCTCAAGCCACCCCTTCCATATTGCTGAAAAGAGGTTAAAAAAAAGAGGGAAGGAAGGAAGGAAGGAAGGAAGGAAGGAAGGAAGGAAGGAAGGAAGGAAGGAAGGAAGGAAGGAAAGAAAGAAAGAAAGAAAGAAAGAAAGAAAGAAAGAAAGAAAGAAAGAAAGAAAGAAAGAAAGAAGAGAAAGAAAGAAAGAAGAGAAAGAAAGAAAGAAAGGAAAAGAAAAGAAAAGAAAACAGTGAAAGTAATCTGAGTCACTAAGCCATAAGAGGGATGCCGGAGACCTGCCCTAAGAAGGCATTAAACCATACAGGGGAAGCCTGGGAAGAGAGATAACTGTGAGGGCCTGAGCAGTGAGTTCTGTACTATGGAGCCTGATTTGGTGTACAAAGAGCAAAAAGAAGCAGCAACAGGATGGTCAAATAATGCTACGTGTAACTGAGAAAGAGAGAGCTAAGGTACAGAGAATGAACACATTCCAGTACTGGAGAGAAAATTTTAGGAAAATTAATTTGTCGTGAAGACACTCAGTAAACAGAAAGGGAGCCTGTAAGCCTAGTTTCTATTAGAAGGGAAGAAGGCACAAAAGAAGAAAACAGAAGGAACAGCAGGCAGACCCTGACTTGGACATCCCAGTCTAGAAAATAATTAATGATAAATGCTGTAATGCCTTAGTTGCCTTAGTCCACATTTGAAACACTGTCACCTTGGAGATCGGTCATGTTTTCCTTACCAGAAGACTTTCCATCAAATCTGTAAAACAGTAAACATATAATCTGAAGGTAAACTCTGAGAACTCCTGGGTATCCTCAATGTTTAATGCCCATTCTTCTCATTCAAAACTTTGGGACCATACGATGCCTTTCTGAAAAAGGTGTACAACACAGAGCTGTGTAACTGAAGCAAGAAGAGAGGAGGAGAGAATGGAGAATGGAAGAGTGCAAGTTGCAAAACAAAAAAAACTGCAATCTAAACAGTTTCGCAACACTTCAAACTCCAGCAAATGCAGAATCATGCTGGGTGTAGCTTCGGCTCCAGTGAGGCGCCTTCCTTCCCCAGGCTAACCCCTACACATAGGGTGAATCTTGGAGGCAGAAAGAAATTAGAGGCAAAACTAAGAACACAAGGACAGCTTTTTCTCCTCAAGTGCGTATCTAGGATCACCAGCTGTGACTTCTTGCCTTCCGGTGCCTGGCGTTCGTTGTTGCTTGCCAACCTCCACCTCCACTGGAATGCTCATTCGTTTCAACCAATGTGAAGGAACCTATACTATTTCCTTCTTCTGCTTCTCCTAAAATTTCCCTTTTCTCTTTTCTAGCTGTTTTTAAAAGTAGTATAAAGCATCTTTTTCAGCCTCCTCTTCAAGGCTCCTTTGAGATGCCACCCACGTTGCACAGCTGTGGGTCAGCAGTTTACTATTTACTGTAACCTCACAGACATAACACAGATCCAACTGAGATTACAAAAACACAGGGATAACTGAGAGATGGTGGTCTTGACAGTTTCCTTCATTATGTCTGTAAGAATAAGACAGAACTTGAAAATAAGATAGAACTTGAAATGAAAAGACAAAGAGAATGTAGCTTGCTTTTTTTTTTTTTTTTGACACAATTTGATGTGATTCCCTATTTTGGAGCCAACGAAAATCACTCCTGAGTGTGTCCCTCTTTAATCTCTTCTCTTCCCCTCTGCTTTCCTGTTCCTTAGATTCTTCCCTTGTCCCTGTCCTCTCTTTCTCAGACACTCATGTAGCGCTTAACAGGAGGAAGAAGTTATTTTCTTTCTATCTCCAAGCCCTGATTGCTTTTGCTGGTGTTAAGCTGACTATATGAGGTTCCTTATTGCCCTCTGAGTCTTACCACAGTGTCAACAGTAGTTAAAGGATGTCCGTAATGAAGAAAAAAGAGAATTGACAATCCACAATTATGAAATAACAAGCGGAGGACAAGGAAAGACCTTGTTCTTTTGAAAAATGTTAATATAATAGCAAGTCTCTGTCCCCTGATGCCAAAACAACAAGTTAATTCAGCAATTCAGCCTTAAAATAGTAAGTCCATACAGAGGCAATATAGCAGAAAGGAAAGAGCACTGGGGCAATTACAACAACAATATCAGTACCTAAGCATCATGCAGTCAACCAGACACTTTCATAGATGCCAGAGACTCTGAATCTGAGTTTGAGGCTTTTCCAGCCACCACACAAAGCCTCCTGAATCTGAAGTCTCTATTTCCCACCCCCTCCAGCCCATTCATGATCAGCTGACACTAATGAAGTTCCACTTGATGAACTTCATTTTCCTTGTCTGCAAATGAGTACTGACACCTTCCATCTTTTTGTGCTACTGTAAGAATCCAGAGTGACTCCGTTTAGACAAAAGCATTCAAAACTATGTAGTCCCACACAAACGTAAGATATTATTAGAGAAATAGATCTTAAAGAATTGTCAGACGAAATAATATGTTGAAAAATTAACATAGTTTAAGTAAAAGCCTTTAAGTTTTTTTTTAATGGTGAATAACAGCTTTTCTGTTTGTTTCTAAATTTTTTTAATTATACTTTAAGATCTGGGATACATGTGCAGAACGTGCAGGTTTGTTACATAGGTATACACGTGCCATCGTAGTTTGCTGCACCCATCAGCTGGTCATCCACATTAGGTATTTCTCCTAATGCTATCCCTCCCCAGCCCCCAACCTGCCGACAGGCCCCAGTGTGTGGTGTTCCCAGAAATACCATTTGACCCAACAATCCCATTACTGGGTATATACCCAAAGGATTATAAATCATTCTACTAAAAAGACACATGCACACATGTGTTTATTGCAGCACTGTTCACAATAGCAAAGAATTAGAATCAACCCAAACGCCCATCAATGACAGACTGGATAAAGAAAATGTGGCACATATAGTCCATGGAATACTATGCAGCCATAAAAAAGGATGAGTGCATATCCTTTGCAGGGACATGGATGCAGCTGGAAACCATCATTCTCAGCAAACTAACACAGGAACAGAAAACCAAACACCGCATGTTCTCACTCATAAGTGGGAGTTGAACAATGAGAACACAAGCCTTTAAAGTTTTAATCATATTGTTTCATAAGGGTTCTGTCAAATTACATGTAGGATATGAAAAGGTAGTGTTTATATATGAGACATTAAATAATTTTAAAATACTAAATAAGCCTCCATCTCTATGATTATTCTCTGATAAAAACTCAGTGTTAGAGCAAACATATCATTATAAAAATGCATAGGGGCATGATGCCATACATACAATGAACATACTTCTTAGATTTGGGGACTGGACCAGAAAAAAGGCCATTTGTTAATTGTACAACTAAATATGACTTAATTTTTACTTTGTTATAATGTTCTATAAATAAATTCACACATTAGGATATTAGTCCTTTATGAAACATTACATTCTCTATTTATGGCTCAGAAAATATAGTCACCAGTGTCTAGTCTTAGGGTCTCCCAAGTGTTCCCCTACAAATTCCTGAATTCCTTGCTTTCATTCTCCATTCAATTTTCATTCTTCTCTATCTACTTTCCCAACCACAAAGTGTTCCTCATCCTCCCACCTCCATCCTGTCCAGCTTGTGACCGCAGTTGTCCTCCTAGCTCTGCTGTCCCCTTCGCATTTCACTTCTGCACATGCACACAGCCCAGAGTTCTGCAGTGGGTCATCATGAACGAACTTGTGGCAGCCGGCCTAGAATCTCTTTCTGGCACGGAGCAAACATGTCCTCCACTGGGCAGAGTCCAGCCTAATGGAACACCTGCCGGATGTAAGGGTAGAATTCAGGCACTGATTTGGGGATTAAGAGATTCTCCATCCACTGCCTGTCCAGTCACCACATTTATACCCCCTGGAGGAGGAGGATAGGTTCTAAGCCCATTTGAAATGTTTAACATTGTCAACCCCATGCACAGCATCTCTGGCTCCTGCCTTCTCCCCTCGGCATTCAGATGCATGTAGCAACCAGTTCATCTGGATTTTCCCCAGAAATCCAGGGCTCCCTTGAGCTGAACAGATGGTTAAGGATGGATAGGCAATATCCTTCATGCAGGTGGCTCTACATCTCCAGGACAGTAAAGATCTGTTCCACTTCTTGTTGAATGAAGGGCTGCAAGATAGAGGCACGCACTTGGCAAACCCAGAGAAATGTTGCCTTATCGTATTCATGGAGTGACCACGGTGTTAAGAAGAATGTGGGGAAGAGGCACCACACTCTACATAAAAGAAGTAGACCAAGTTTCCTTCAGCACACATTTATAGCTGGGCATTCATTCTTTTTCTTGCTCACTCTTATTACCCTCATGCTTATTCACTCTCCGTGGCCTTCTTATCTGGTCCTTTCAGTTTACTGGCCATTACTGACATGCAGCCTTGGCTCTCCTTTGAGACAACCCTGGGTAACCCTTTCTCCAAACTGACTGAGCTCCAAGAACCCTCCCTCCTATGCTTTCCCTTGGGAGGTCCCCCGACTCTACCCTGTCTACCTGTTCCTGCTCATGTTGCCAGAGGCTGTACAATCACACTAACATATCATAACACAACCTCACATATTCTTTCAGAATCAGCCCTGGAGATCTCCAAATTACATATTCATTCTAGAGTGTTTAAACATCAGATGGCCAACCTCTTGCTCCCACAATCAAAAATTGTCAGGAAATGCCAATATCTAAAATTCCCAAATATAAGCACTGTTTCCTAAAGGAAGGAATACTTCCTAAAGGAAGGAAACATCATCTAATACTGATATCAAGTTTTCAAGTCCCTAAACTCTCTAATCCTTTCTTTATGGGACCAATTGTGTTGCAGAATAGCTTTTAGCTTTCTTCTGTGTCTGGCTGGAAAAGGAATTTCCTTTCCTAGAGTTCCAGTTTATTCTTAAAGGGTCTAGCAGTAGGTATCAGTCAGGTCTAAAGTGGGAACCATGTCTTAGATGGTCAAACAAATTGCTTTGGTCTTCTCAGGAAAGCAGGAGGTGAAGACATCTTTTGAATGAAGGAAGACCTGGGTGGGGACGTTGTTTGGGTATAATCAGAGTTTAAGAGCTGAAAGGAAAGTACAAAAGAAGAATTCAAGGACTGCTGACCACCACAGAGAGTTCTATACTGAATACACAACATGAACTTACACTAGATCTCATTCATGCATTCATTCAACATATTATGTGCCAGGAATTGTGTAAACTTGGTCTCTGCCCTGATCCAGCTGACAGTAATTTATTGGAAAGTTTTGTTTAATGCTAGATTTCACAGGGTATGGTTACATTACTATAAATGCTTGGTTACTTTGGAAATGTGCTTAGGATTATGTACATATTATTGGATAACGAGACATACTCCTATTTATATCCCAGAAAAGGGGCTTCCTTTTAATATATTATTTTACAAGAAAAATAGGAGACAATTCTAGCTTTTGAAGTTTATATGTCTGACAGAATATGTTTCCACAACATATGCTGAAGAGTTTATCTGCTCTCCAGTAAAATAAGTTTGTTAAAAGCAAACATGGTCATGCTTTAATCAGTGTTTTCTTTTTTTTAAGAAACATAGTACACTCACCTCCTTTCTTCCCTATCCTCATATACTCCCCCACAAGAAAACTAACTCTGCCTCAAACCTATCTGCTTTTAAAATAGCTTATATAGTTCTAAAATACTTAGATAAGTAGGTTTAGCTTGTACAATTGGGAGTTTCAGATATGTTATTAATGTTTTCACTGTTTATTCAGAAAAAAGGATAGTTCTTAAAGATAATAACAGAGAGGGGAGTAAAGGGAAACATTCAAAATCACTTCTGCCCTCTGGGCGTGTCCAGTAGGGAAGGTTTACTGCTCAGTATGAAAGTCAACTTTCTGACTGATGCTTTGCTAGGGTCAGGTAGTTCCTTCAATGCTATAGAAAAGTTAATATCCTGTTCCATTTTTCCTGAAGCATTTGTGCACTTTGGCTAAATTAATACTAGATTTTCCACCAGGGAAGAAGTAGGCTTCGGGCCGTAGCTATTGGAATGCTATTATACTTCCTATTGCTTGTTAAAGAAATAGTGAAACACCAAGAGGAAACTCAATTGTAGCAGCACGATTTTGGACTCCTAGTAGCATTTTGAAACATAACTTTATAACTTGGCATTTGTATAGCACACTATACTATAAATTTTTAATGAAGAGTGTTTCCAGTAATCACATTTGTGAGATATATATATATAATCTCTCTTCTTTTCCCAAGAGGCACCAAATGCAATGAGAATAGTTTAATGATATCATTCTTTTGGATATGAAAATATGTATTCCCCAGTCTTTTATAATCTCAATGCTTTTCAAAGTACTCTCAGCTAAAGTGTCTAATTAGGTCCCATAGCACCTCTGTGACAGGCATTTTGATCCTGGACCACAGACTAGGAAAACAAAACCCAAGGAAGTCACTTGTCCACGGTCATTCAACTCTTCATAATGGAAACTGGGATTCCCCATTTCAGTCCCAGGTAATTTCCCTTTCTCTTGGAAAGGGTGAATGGGTCACAGCAGGATCTGTTTCAGACACATGAACTTTTAACAGGTTGTTCTGGTGGTTTCTAGAAGTCTGCACCACCACCCTAACACCACCTTCTTTGTCCTATGCTAAAAGAAATAAGAAATATCATGACCCTGGAGTAATATTATTTTTAAAGCAAATTCCATTTTCTTCCCATTGTCATACATTACTATCAGGCTTCTTCCTCCACCTGACTCTCTCTTCCTAGATTGGATACCTGAAATCCCTCTCTCAAGCATACTCAAAATATGCTTAGGTCAGCAATTACCAGCTTGAATTTGTCAAGATCAGCTGTGACGTATGTTACAAGAAATTGGCTATGAAAAGAACTAAAATATCAACATTTGTGAATAATTTATGTTTCATAAACAAGGGAAGATATGTTGCATTCTGACTCCTGGCAGTCAAAGTGACTTTCTTGAGCAGATAAAGAAGCATTATGCATATCCCTGGAAAGCCCGTGGAATATGCTTGCATTTGACTGTATCTATAGGTGCCAAGGGGAAAATGGACAAGCAGCTTTAAACATTTACCTGAGCAAAATAAATGTACTGAAGAAAACACAGGGTGATAATCAAAAATGCCTATTATATATGCATTATTGAAGCAAATATAATGTAACCTATACCAAGTGCTTGTTTTTGAGATCAGAGCTTAAACCCAGCTTCTCAGGGGAAGAAAGGACACACATAATACTTATTGAACATTAACTCTGGCCAACCACCATGCTCGATGCTTTCAAACATATGATTTTATTAAGTTTCCAAAAATAGGGGTTAGCTCCATTTTCCAATAAGAGAACTGAGGATTTTAAAATGTGGATAAAATTTGCCAATTGTCCCATAGCTAAGATAAAGCTGGAATTTGGACCAATGTATTCCACAACATATCCAAGATCTGCGAGGCTTCTTATTCAAGGTACTTAACAGGCTTGAGATTGAAAGCTGTGCTGGAGATTGTAAGATCTATTCTCAATAGTAATATGCAGAGTTGCAGAGCTTCCCTTTTACCAAGTTACTCTGATAGGGCTGCACCATAAATGAACTGGTAGGGGTTCCTATTGAGAACCCCCAGATAAAGATTAGGGACACTAAAGGTAGTTATATGTCAAGGAACATGATAAGGCCCATTCTGCGCTGCCAAATCCATGTGCTCTTTTTAATAATTATTTTGATCCATCTATTATTTTGGATCATAAATATGCCTAGCCTCTATTAGTGAATTTAATTGAAAGCTGATTAAACTCTTTTAAGATCATTATACATGGCCGACTCAGTCTTTTATTGTCATATTTCTTTCCCAACTCTATACATGATAAGTCAAAATGCTTAATTTTACATTTTGAACAAGTCTCCAAAAAGTGCAAAAGTTGACAAAGTTCTGTTTACCTTGCAAATTTCCAAATTTGGTGTAGTTTCTGCCACAGAACATAAATCCTATGTTAGAACATGAGTTCATTCTTTTAGTGAGAACAGATCCCTTGGAAAAAATATCTAAAGGAAGCCAAGGGGAAAAACGAAACCAAAACATTCCTTTCACCCCAAAAGGCCACAGACTCAGAGTTGATAACAGGAAGCACTTTTTATAATGTCAGTGTATCTAGTGGTTTCCATTTCAGAGAGTTTATCTTATATGAATTTTAATTCCATTAAAACAAGAAACATAATTGCATAGAGGGAAAAGAAGCAGAAGCTCCTGCCACTATCTGAAAAACAAGAGAGAATGACACTTACAAAATGATTAATTCTTTGATACATATGACATTAAAAATAACTTCTTGTTTAAATTTGACCTTCATCAAGACTTCATTAAAATGTATCTAATGTAAACAAATTTGAATTTGTTTAAATTCTCTCAGTATGAGCAATTTTTTACCCATATGCATATTTCATTACAAAAATTTAACATTGCTCTAATCAACTGTCTCAGATAAACTCACAAGCATTAAATGCTCATCAGGCAGCCTAACTAATTCTCTGAAAGTTGCATACCTGTTAGTACGTTGACAACATCTCTTGAGAGCCTCCTATACATAAATTCCTGTGCTTAAATTCCATCAGCAAGATTTTAAAATCTACATTTTCCAATCCAGTTACAATATAAAAATGTAGAAAAGGAATGGCTCAATTTTAGGTAGGATCAATCTGTTAAAAATGGAAATTCCTTAACAGAAATAGAGGTTAGATGATGGTGACAATGAGGGTAAGAAAGAAGAGATGTAATTAGAAAGGCACAATGATTAGGAAAGGATGTTATTTTTATTATTATTATGGTAGATACCTGAGAATGTCTATAGGCTAAGAATTTCAGTGAGACAAAGGAGCTGATGATAACAAGAGAAATCAATGATAGTTAATCAAAGATAATTAATCAACTTTAATGTAGAAATGGCATGATGATTACCATTAGCCAGAAGTCTAAGACAGAGTGCAGTAAAGAGATCAAGGGATATTTGTGTAGGAAGAAGGAGAAGTGGAGGACTTTTGAGTCCAGCAAGAGACAGAAAAGAAGGAGAAGGAGTTCCTCTCATATGTTGCCCTGCTCTAGAGTTGGCAAGTTGAAATTCATCATTCATTTATTTATTCATTTATCGACTGAATATTTATTCAATCCTCACTATGTATCAGAGACTATTCTGACACTGGGGATGTAGCAGTAAACCAATAAATAAAGTATTTGATCGGAAGGAGCTTATATTCCATGCAGAAAGACATGATAAACAAATGAATAGATATGTTACTCAGGGTCCAAAATCTTAATCTCTTCCCTCCTATCTGCACTCAGCTCACTCCTCCCCATCCCCAGCTATAACATGCTGTTCATCTCAGCAGCTCAGATTTAAAAAAAAAAAAATCCGCAAAACTAAGGACTTGCCTATAGATAAGCAAGTCTGACGTTGTCTGATACATCAGCCTCCCTAAGTTTGGTCTTGATTCAAAAGATTCATTTTACTTTGAAAAGGCAACAGCTTAGAGGCTGGGGGATAGAGAGAGAAACTCAACAAAGCTTTCATCTCAGATTATTTCTTATCTAAAGACTTATGTTCATTGCAGCAATTACTTGTTGCTCACTGACTTTGTGAAGGCCAAATGTTAGGGTCTATAGGGTCCACAGAGATGAGTGAGTCTTCAAGGAAATTAAATAATAATTATTTTCATAGTTAATATTTATTGAGTGCTTTCTATCTGCCAGACACTTTAAGTGCTTCATGTGATTTATCTCATTTAAGGCTCATGTTAGCCTTGGGGAGTTGGTGATAATACATCCATGTTCAGGTAAGGAAACTAAATCCTAGAGAGGTCAAGAAATGTGCCCAAGGGAACAAGTTAACAAATGGTATTAATTTGAATGCAGTGATCATGTACTTAACTATTTTACCTTCCCAAATTTATTAGTTTCCTAGAGCTGCTGTAACAAAGCTGGATGGTTTAAAACAAGAAAAGCTTACTTACTAAATCTCATAATTCTGGAGGCTAGAAGCCTGAAATAACAGTGTCAGCAGTTCCTCTGAAACTTGTGGTGGAATCCTTCCTCGACTCTCGAGTTTCTGGGGGTTTGCCACAATCTTTGGTGTCCTTCAATGTGCAGCTGCATGACTCCAATCTCTGCCTTCAACATTACATGACATTCTCCCTGTGTGTCTCTGTCTTCCTATGTTGTCCTCTTCTTTTTATTTTTTATTTTATTATTATTATTATTATTATTTTCGAGATCTAATTTCACTCTTGTTACCCAGGCTGATGTGCAGTGGCATGATCTCAGCTCACTGCAACCTCTGCCTCCTGGGTTCAAGTGATTCTCCTGTCTCAGCCTACCGAGTAGGTGGAATTACAGGTGCCCGCCATCATATCCAGCTAATTTTTTGTATTTTTAGTAGAGACGGGGTTTCACCATGTTGGCCAGGCTGATCTTGAACTCCTGACCTCAAGTGATCCACCCTTCCAAATCTCAGCCTTCCAAAGCTGGGATTGCAGGTGTGAGCCACCACGCCCTGTCTACCATCTTTTTATATCACCAGTCACATTGGATTAGGGGCCACTTTACTCCAGTGTGGCCTCACCTTAACTAATTGTATCTGCGATAACCCTATTTCCAAGTAAGGTCACATTCCGAGGTACTGGAGTTTAGGGCTTCAACATATCTTTTCAGGGATGGGGTACACAATTCGATCATAATACCAATGAATGGAGGTAGCATATGGGGCTATAATAAAATAGAAAGGACATAGGTCTCAGTCCATTCCTGTCCTCACTATCAACTTATTATGTTACTTTGAGAGAGCCACTTTCTTTCTGTGGCCTTCGTTCTCTTCACTTAAAAAAGATGTTGAACTTAATTATCTCTAACTTATTTGCAGTTCTAACATTCTAATGTTCCTTCATTTATAAATACTTACAATGAAACATAAGTGTTATTAGGGATGTTTAAGCACACATCCATTTATGGAGATAAGGGCTGCTATGATGAAGGAGGTGAAACTTCATAGGTTCTTGAAAGTTTTAAGAATGATCATGAAGATTTCTAGAGGCATTGACTAGGGTAGGCTCCCTGGAGGAGACTCCTGACAGAAGGAGAGATGTGGGAGTTTAGAGAATAGGCTGTTGGCTGGATTATGGATTACACGTAGAGACAGGGTGGAGATAAGGCTAGAAAAGTATGTTGGAACATGCCTGGGTCAGGGTGGTTTCTACTCAATTGAGTGCGCCCAACGTTACAACTTCTGAAGGCTTTCAGCAGAGGTATTAATGGGACCTGTGCACAGACTGCATAGAATATGCAGGCAGATGGAGGGGTAACTGGTTAAATCACTGAACGAGTCTAGGTTAGTGACAACGAGGACACAGCATTGAGATTGTGAAGGTAAACGCTAAGATTTTGGAATCTGATGAACTCTTATTTGAACTAATTTGGAGGACCAGAGAAAATTCCACATTACATAGCCATAAAGGCTGTGCTAATGTGATATTTACTAAAATTATAATAGTATAATAAAGGGCTAAATGCACAGCATGGTCCCAGAGAGAAATTACAAGTTAGAGCTAAAAAAGGAGCACCATGTCTACAGGCAATATATAAACCACGAGGAGGAAATCTAGATCTGGGCCAGATGCCAAGGAGAAGAGGAAGCAACATGCAAGCTGGTTGAGACTAATGTTTCTGAATAAGGGCTGTGAACAAGGCAAGAATGTTTTGGACTTTATACAACAATGTAAATATGATTAATACTACTTAACTATATACTTACAAATGGTTAAGAGGGTAAATTTTATAATATATGGGGTTTTTTACCTCTATTAAAAAATTTTAAGGATAATTTGTTTTTTTGGTTTTTTTTTTGACAGGAGCTTGCTCTGTCACCTAGGCTGGAGTGCAGTGGCACGATCACAGGTCACTGCAGCCTCGACATTCCAGGCTCAAGCAATCCTCCCGCCTCAGCTTCTCGAGTAGCTGGGGCTCCAGGCACATGCCATCAATCTCAGCTAATTTTTTTTAAAAATTTTGTGGAGATAAGCTCTCCCTATTTTGCCTAGGCTGGTCTTGAACTCCTGGACTTACGTGATCCTCACGGCTCAGCCTCCCAAAGTGCTAGGATTACAGATGTGAGCCACCACTCCCAGACTTACAGAAGAAGAAGGAGGAGGAGGAGGAGGAGGAGGAGGAGGAGGAGAAAAACCTGAAGAATGTTGTGGCCTTTCTAATTTGGAGCTGGCCATGTGGCTCAGTGGCAGGTCTCAGATTTGGTAAGGAGCCAGGCCAGATGGATTTGGTGAGGAGCAAGGTATGGGGAAGGAGCAAGAAATACCAAAGGTGTAAAACCTATGCATCTAGGAAAATGGTGGTTGGGTGTCAGGTCCTATTCATGGAAATAGGGAGGTTAAGAGGAATCATCGATTTGGGCATGAAGTTTGTGAAATAAATTATTTACATTTGTGTAGTATTTTATAATATTCTAGAAAAAGGTAACAGGAATTTGAAGAGGTAGGTGATACGTCATCTGCCCAAGGGCGAAAATTAACAATAGGCAAAATTGATACATTCATCAAGGAAAAGTACAAAACAAGGCAAAGTTCCAAGAGCCTAAGGTTGGAAATGTCTACCTGTGTCATCGGAGAGAGGAAATGAACTTGAAAGGAGACCATAAGTTTTTCAGAATAACTTTGTTGTGTTGTGGAATTCAAAAAGGAAATTTCAAGAAAGAATCACTTCCAAATAGCAGAAGATGCCTCAGAGAAGAAGGACGTATATTGAAAATAGATCATTAGATTTGGTAGTAAGGGGTTCACCAAGAGAGCTTTCAATAGAAATGACCAAATGCAAAGGATAAGGAATGGGGAGGGGTGACCCGGAAGTACATGCAAAGAGAACCAGTTACAGTTTCTCCAAAGGGAAGTAGAGAGACAGGGAGCATATTGTATTAGGTTGATTGCCAGGTACGAAGAAAGCTTACTGGTTTATTAGTTCTACACATGTTTGCTGGCAGGAGTAAGATTTGGAATTGGCAATATTATAAGTAATAGAGGGTAACTGTGGAGCCAATTTTGGAAAAGGTTGAAAAGGAGGTGTTCAAGAACACACGTGGAAAGTAAGATTTGGCAAAGAAGAGGCATTTTGAAACAGCTTACCAACCGGTCTTCCTGCCTTCAATTCTACTCCAGTCCATTCTGCAATGTGTGCTCGTACTGTTCTCTCTAATACACTTATCTATTTATGCCAGTCTTTGCTTAACATTCTTCAGGGATTCTCTGTTGCCTTTGGAATAGAATCCAGACTCCTTATCATGTGCACGTTTCCAACATCCAGACCCTGCTGAATTTTCTACTTTGTGTATTTGCCTTCCTGCTTCCATCAGTAACAACAACAACAACAACACACATGCACATACACACACACACACACACACAGCATAACAAATACTTTGAATTCCCCAAATGTATCAGGCTATCCGGCTATTTCATTTCTTATTTGCATATGTGGGCTATTCTGCATGTAATACTTTTTTCTTTCTCTACCCTCTCTAGTTCCTTCCCAACATTCAAAAAGTCATCTTGTAATTATCAGTTTCCTACCACCGTGTTAATTTACTTGTCTGTCTCACAGAAGCTTGTATTCCTGTATCACTAGCGTCTCATAAAGAGGCTAATACACACAAATTGTTCAATAAATATTTACTAAATGAATGAAAAGAATGAATAAATGAAAGGTATCAGGACGAGAAAGGGTAGAGATGAAGCAAGGTTCTGTGGGGGATATTTTTTAGTTGAAGAGAAGTATTCTCAGTGAGATAACTACAAAATTTTTATATAAAATAAGAAAGGCCTCTTCCCAAGACTGCGAGCAGTTTTGCTGGATTTTTGGTGGATTTCTAGAAAGCAAAATTATCAAACTACTGTCTCAGTAGTGAGTAGATCACATTGCCTCATCTACCCCTCTAGTGGGCATTACTTGCCATTGTTGTGGTCATCAAACTAAGGACAGTGTTTGCACAGACCTGGAAGCTCCTACTCACAGTACTGATTGAAAAGGAGGGTCCACCTCACCTTTGCACCTGCAGGATGACACCCATCCAGGGGCTAGCTTCTCTAGTGGCTGCCCTGAGAAGCCAAATAACTCAACCTGTAAGTACGATGAGAGGGACTCCAATCAATAAAAGGCAGGAGAAGATATCAGGAGATAAACTGCTTGCCCTTTCTGCTCCTTTTGTCCAGCACCTGCACTGTGACGTGGTAGCTGAAGAAAGCCTCTCTGGAAATGATTTGCAATAATGTACTCCCTTGTGTTTGCTCTCCCTTCTCTGTTCTTTCCTCACTCTTGTGTTCCTGAGATTGGATTGTCTAATAAAGTGTTAGCATGCAAGTATTTGCCTCCAGTTCTATCTCTAGAAAACCTGGGCCAAGTAAGGAATTTTTAAGAAATTTTCAAATGTTAAATATATTATTTACTATTAGAATTGCAAACAAGATTAATTAGATCATTTTCAATGAGAACATCCACTTATTTGCATTGAGCTGTGTTTGGATCCTTGAGAAAGCAAATGTCATATAGAACAGTCACAGAAAGAGAAGGGAGAGTCAAGAAGATATGGAAATTGAATAGTCAAGCAACAGTCAACAAAATAGTAGTTCTCATTTTGGAGCCATCAACAGGAGGTAATCAGAAACACATGGCTATGGTGAGTATAAATGTATTCCCCAAATAGCAAAGTTTCCATTAAAGGAGCATATACTAAGGAGATTTTCTTTCATTGTTTCTGTTTATAATTTAATATGCTTCCTGTGTTATGAAATGTTAAAGTGTTAGATGCTATAAAAATAGATAAATCTATTGAGTGACCTACTTTGATGAAGACAACACATCTATGTTTCTATATTAAATTGAAATAATTTTAAGACTTGGCAGATTGTCAGGCAATATTCAGACTACTGATGTTGGGAGAAAACTCTGAAGAAGTGACAAAAATGCATCTGCTTAGCCAAGCCCTTTGGATTATTCAAATGGAAAAATGAATTAAAGTTTGGCAAGAAAGAGGGAGAGTACTTCCTCACTATGGAAAGTTGGCATATACTATACCATGATTTCAATCCATACTGAAAACAGCTTTACACATTGAATCAGATCCCATGTGTAAAAGTGTGCAGGGTAAAGTCACCCATGATCAAATATTTGGTAGTACAGAACCTTCCATTAGGAGGCTGATAAAGTACCAAAGGTCTTCTCATAGACATAACTGCAACAAAAAAGACTGGGCAATATGTATTACTTAGTCAATGAATAAAAACTCTGATCCAAGAAGTTTTTATTTCTGTATATTTACTTTGGTTTCTGAATGTTTATCCCTGCAAACACTAAAACATTCACTGAAACACTTGTTCTAATATGCTCAGTCGAAGTCTTTAATTATGATTTTTTCCATTTTAGGTTTTTAAATCTAGATCCAATTTACACATCTTGGAGGGGCAGTTAGTTTAACATGTAAACATACTGGTTGTTAAGCATTTGTGGTGGTTCTTAGGATGTTTTTAGTTCTGAGTACCTGACAGAAATCTGTAATTTCCCCCCCAAAGATCTGCACATACACCTACATATATAGTATTTTGCATAAAATGCCATGGATGTATACATTTTATACATCTAAATACATTCTGGAATCCATGAACCCTAGGTCAAAATCAGCTGCTTTAAGTAACTTTTAAAAACACTTAAAGCAAAGATTTGACTAAATAAAAGTAATAACAAAATCCAAAATTTACAGATAGAAATAATGCTACTTCTATAAAATGCCTCAAAGCTAATTCTAGGTTTTCAGGAAACCTATATAGCATCTAATCAGCTTTTTAAAATGAACTTCACAAATAGTTACTTTAGAAAATGATCAATATAAAGCCGGGCGCGGTGGCTCAAGCCTGTAATCCCAGCACTTTGGGAGGCTGAGACGGGCGGATCACGAGGTCAGGAGATCGAGACCATCCTGGCTAACACGGTGAAACCCCGTCTCTACTTAAAATACAAAAAAATTGGCCGGGCGAGGTGGCGGCGCCTGTAGTCCCAGCTACTCGGGAGGCTGAGGCAGGAGAATGGCGTGAACCCGGGAGGCGGAGCTTGCAGTGAGCGGAGATCGCGCCACTGTACTCCAGCCTGGGTGACAGAGCGAGACTCCGTCTCAAAAAAAAAAAAAAAAAAAAAAAGAAAATGATCAATATATTGATCCCAAAGGTTTTCTCTCTTCATTTTAGCCATCTGAAAGAATATCTAATAATTTAAATTGGAGTATGATTTGACTCTTTTTTCAAAACATATATTATAAGTAGAATTAATTTGTGTCTGGTTTTAATTAACATGTGTATGATACTTTCTTTCTCGCTTCCTTTCTGCCTCAAATAAAAAGTGGCTTTAAACCAGGGGCTGGCATAGGTTAAAAATGGAGTGACATGGCTAATGTTTGGAAATCTACTTTTCATATCCACTGGGCTCCTGAACTTAATTGTAAATTTAGAATCTTGCTTATAGTTAAAATACTTAAGACTGTGAATCATTTGTAAACCAAATTCAACATGTGTTTGGCATTTTTGGTGAAGAAAATTCTCAAGTGAATGTTTTACACCAGCAGCCAGTAAGTTTCAGAGGGTTTATAAGTAGTAGGAGATTCAAAGTTGAAATAGAATTTTCTATGACAGCCCACAAATAACAGCTAACATATGCCTAAATTACAAACAAAGCAGGAATCACACAGAGCGAAGGAGGGGAATAAGAAAGCTGTAAGTTCATGAATAAAATCTTTTCATCCAAAATTCTTAGCAAAAATTTTAGGCATTTAATAAGAGCAAGACTATCTCAACTATTTTTGAAGAAATTGCATTTCTCAATATTAGAAACTAACAAGAAATGACTTTAACAGTCACAGTTTACATCCATTTTGACTGTGATATATTCAGGAAACAAAAAAAAAAAAGTTAATGCTAGTGTAAAGGAACAACAACAACAAAAATACACATTCTTCAATCACTTTACCGTGCCTAAAAGTAGCTGTAGAATTTCAGTTGCAGTTTTCATTTTAAAGTGTTCCAACTTATATTATCCACTATTCTTTGTCATAAGATAGTTCTTGGTCAAGATGTTTCTTGGCATTACGGATAACAAATGAAGTCACTTAAAAGTTTCAAATTTTCTTTGTTTTAACTTAACGTTATTTTGTATTTCAATAAGTTTTTGTAGTTGTGGTTTCAAAAATTATTACAAGGGCTTTGAATTTACTTTTCTTTAGAGCATCAGCCCTGCAGTAGGAACTAAGCAGCTTGATAGCTATAGCTCTGGGGATGCATCCTGTCATAATGCTAACCATGTGGCCTACCTAAATGGCACTGAGTGTCAGGCTCCTTGTTCATAAAATGATAACAATCATATCTACTGTACCTGTCTCACAGGACAGTAGTCTGAAACAAAATAAATAAAAGGGTTTTTAAAACAAGTGGTGCTGGTCAATTGTGGAGGTTTTGGCAATAACGGTAGCAACAGAGCTGGTGTTCAAGTGGAAATTCTACTTCAAATGGTAACCGGCATCATAAGATCGACCAGAATCTACTGTAGATATAAGATGCTACTTACAGAGCCCTCAATTATGTTGCTACAATACTACTTGTTGTAACATAAAATTTAGTAGCTTTGCCACCATGATTTTTTTTGCGTGCATTTTTTTTTCTTTGTTCATGTTCTGTTTTACACTTGACTATTTTATAGGTCATTATTTCACTGATAGGCATGAGGAGAGTGGTATATTAAAATAGAAATCCTGTGTTACTTTGTGGGCTGTTTGTGTTTTTTTTTCAACATTTGACGAGTAAGATTAGTAAGTTTATCTGAATAGAATAAATATAGAATAATCTGTATTTCCCTGATCTTATAAACAATAAAACACAGTGTATCAATTCTTTTGATGAAATATATTATACTATTATTTTAAATACTTTTGAAGTAAATATATTGCTTTAGAAATGTGGTCACCAATTTAGAATCGATCTAGCTAGTTACAAAATGAAACTTTGGAGAATCTTTGAGTCTGGAATGGTCTGGGCACTCATACTGACCGCCTTGAGAAAAGAGACGCTCAAGGTTTATCAAAGTTTTTGAATCTTTGATTTATGTTTTCGAATTGTAAATCCTCAGATCTCTTAGAATCCTGATATTGTAGGATTTTTACGCCTCCTCCAAACTGTCTACTTCATTCCACTGAAATGAAGTGAAATCCTAAGAGACAAAGTAAGGCCAGAACTTTCTGGAAGTAACTATAAGAAGTTGAAGCTTACGTAACATGTTTCCCTGTCATCAGGTCACTCTCTAGGCTGTTTACACTCTGGATCCCTTTCAGAGCTCATGGAAGTTAATTTTAGTTTTATAGAAAGGACAGAGGCAGATTGCTGTCTTTGCAGAAACTGTCTCCATTAGGCTTATGAGAGTCTTACCTTTCTGGTTTCCTGGGCATTACCAGAGAGAAGGAAGCACTGTGTGTCCTGAGAGAATCCTTTCTTGCATCTGCTTGCCTGAGTTTCAGTGGATGTGTGGGGGACAGCCCCAGGGGCAGCGGCTGTGAGCTTCCGAGTCCCTCGGAGGGTCAGAGTCTGGTAGAAGAGACAGATTGCCACCACCAAGCCCACCAAGAAGGGTCGGGGGCAAAATCGCCGACGACAAGGGAACACTGGGCGACAGACCATGACCAGTTCAGCTTCACTTGGCCCCTGTCCACGTTGCGGGAAAAGTCATAGCAGCTATTTTTTTGTCAGCATAAAAAATACTAATCTGTCTTCTTTTTCCACAACTCCAATCAAGTTTGCTTCATCCCTGCTCAAGAATTTTCCAAAGGGTTGTGCCAAAGAATCATAGGTCCCGAAAGTCTGAGGCATTTAATAAGAGCTCTTCCATGGATGACAGTCAAAAGTGGATGACCTGAGTTTAAAAAAAGACATCAAATAATAATAGTTGTAACGAATAACCTGAGTGTATCCCAGGCTGCCAAACTGTTGCTTCCAGTAATGCCTTATTTTCACATCTTTAAACTCACAGTAAAGGAGTCCGACTCTGCCTCAGCTTTGCAGGAAGAGAGAAAACAACACCAAAGTAAATCTGGAGTCTGAAAACAGCATTGAAGAACGCAAAAGATTAAAACCCAAAGTGTCTGTCGCACAGCTGAACTCAGGCCAGGTTGCCTTAGCAGTTCCTCAATTTTCCTCCGGTTTTAAAGCAGTCTTGCTTTCAGCCTTTTGTATGCTTCCCTTCATTTAGTTTTAAATTCCCACTGTCCTGTAAGTATTCACGGCTTTTAACATAAAAAGGGCATACGCAGTTTGAATGAACATGGTTACTGTCAGGGTTTTTGCTTGAATTTGTTTCATTCCGTCTCAAGTTCAAAGTTCTATGTACTTACTCAGTTTTCATCCTTTTAGCCAGAAAAAAAAGTTTCCATGATTTCCTAATGGATTGCTGATCAAAACCACTCGGAAGGAAACACCCAGTCGTATGACTCCAATTCATCTCACACACACACAGACACACACACACATACACACACAAACACACGCGCGCGCGCCCGCTGCACGCCCGGCGGGAGCAGAGGACCGCGGCATCGCAGCCACCCGGGCCGGGCTGGCGGGGCGGAGCTAAGGCCGGGTTCCTCTGGCCGTGGGGGCTGCTGGAACAGCGCTGTCAGCTCTGGGTCCGAAACTGTGGGCTTCCCCACGTTGGAAACAGCAGCTAGCATTTCCCCAAATGAGGCTGCCCACCCAGAGCTGCAGAATTTAGAAACATATCTGATGTCTGATCCTCTATGCAACTTCTTTTTCCTAACACAGAATTGGAAAAACAAATACCCTAGCCAACTGGTGACAAAGGTCGAGAATGAGACTAAAGTGAACTCCATGAGTGAATTGGGATATTCTTCACTCCAGGGAATTGTGGTTACTCTTCTGAGGATAAGAGAGGGTCACAAGTACTGTCTGGACCTCAGACGGCAAGCACCAGAATAGCTCAGTCGTCTCTCTGTGCCTTAGTATCGAACTCAGATCACGGATGTTCTTATTACTCCTTTCCTGGACTAATTAGTTGGGTCTTTCAATGATCTGATGCTTTATGGCCTGACATTTTGCTCCTAAAATGAGTTGATTATAGCAAGTGTTGGTGGTAACTTTTGCCCAATAGAAAAAGGTCCACAGTGGGCTTTGTCCAGAATCAGCTCAATCTACTTCTGTGCAGACCTTCGGGTGGACGCTGCTAATAGTACAATTCTGCAAATCCCCTTCCACTTTTGCTGAGGCTGTCAAGGGGAAAGGAGATCAGTCTGGTGCATGTCGCTCTCTTCCCCAGTCCTTGCTTTGCGAACTCTGGATACCCAGGGCTGTCTTAGCGCATAGCAGGCATTATTTAAAGGCTCTGGACCTGAAGAGGTTTTCAAACTTGTTTCTAAGCCAAACTCTAGTGGGCTGAGGTTCTCCGTGAGGCCACACCCCTAGAGTGAGCCCCACCCCAGAGGCACGCTGCTGTCAGCCCCTTGTATTTTGAGAGACGGAGCGCCCCCTAGGGGTGTCCGGCTATCACAGATTCAGAGAAATGGGTATCTAGAGATCCTTGCTTGTGAGAAAACCTTTTAACATCTTATAGAACAAATTAATTAACACATTACAGAAGAAATATTTACATGGAAGCTGGGTTCATCCAAAGCCCTTGCATGTATCGCCTCCAGTGGCTTTAATATTATTTTACGTATAGGTTCAGAGTCCTTAATCTCATGACAAATGGGATAGAGAAAAATAAAGTGATCCTTCACTTTTAGAAGCCAAAAGAGTTTTAAGAGAAAATGGCTGAACAATGGTGTTGTAGGACATATCGTTTTGGTGGATGCAATGTGATTTGAGAGATAATAAGAATTATGAGATTTCTAAATTGGAATCCAGGGTGTAACAGTGCTGTCACTGAGTGATAAGGAATAGGCAGACAGTTCTATTAAGTTTTGTTAAGGCAAGAAGTCTGAGTTTGGGGAATCTAAAGAGTCATTCTTATGCTTTATTAAATTGTTGAGAACAAGGTACAGAAAAAAGAGTGAATAAGATGCTAAAATAAAATTGCCTTTGGGTTGGGAGAAATGAATACAACAGTATTAAAAATTTTAAGAAGATGATATAGCTAGACTTCAAATAATGGGAATAGGGAAGAAGGTGGAAAATTAGTATCCCAGAAATGATTCTAGTAGATTGAAGAACCCAATTCCCCATTTTAACTAGTGAGTCCAAGGAAGTGGAAGAAGGCAGTAAGGAAATATTTGCAAGAGAGAGCAAAGATGTAGCATGAGAAGGTGTAAACAAGAGGTGGAAAGGAGATATAGCAGGAATTATCACCAAATAGACTAAGGCGATCCACAAGCATCTGATTTTAGAGTAAACCCAATCTGGATACGATTCATGGCACTGCCTTTTATCAGCTGTTCTTAAACAAGTGGTTTGACCGAAGTCTCAGCTTTCCTCATTCATGAAATAAGGATATTAATGTTTCCTTTAAAGTGTTGTTGGTACAACTAGATGAGATAATATATGAAAAGCAACTAAGCATTCTGTGAGTATTTGCAGGATAAATGAATGCTGAATGCATGTCTGCTAAGGTTTGAATCCTGAGGCTGTGCTCCGTCCTCACTGAGCTAATGGGTGATGTGGTGTCAGACACATAAAAAGATAATTATCAAATAATGAGCCCCGTGGAACACCAAAAGCAAACATGAGCTCTTAGTTCTCTTCCCTTCCCTCTTTGAGACAGAAGTGCACCCACCAGCAGATGCTCATTTGGGAAGATGAGGGCAAGGGTGGCATGAAAGCAGCATGTGGAGACTCTACCTGGGAGGTATTTATACCTGAGCCATAGGTTACACACATTTGAATAGAATGATAGAGCCTGGAGTCAGAGTGAATGAGGCCAGTCGTGATGTCGCACACCTATAATCCTAGCACTTTGGGAGGCCAAGGCGGGAGGATCACTTGAGCCCAGGAGTTTGAGACCAGGCTGGGCAACATGGCGAAACTCCATCTCTGCAAAAAACTACAAAAATTAGCCGAGCATGTTGGTGTGTGCCTGTGGTCCTAGCTACTCAAGAGGCTGAGGTAGGAGGATCACCTGAGCCTGGGGAGGTCAAAGCTACAGTGAGCCATGATTGTGGCACTGCACTCCAGCCTGAACAACAGAGTGAGACCCTGTCTCAAAAACAACAAAACAAAACAAAAAAACAGGGAATAATAAAGACAGAGAACAAGTTAGTTTAGGGATGAGGTGAGAGGGTAAATATTCACTAGAACCATGAGGCTGTAGATTCTGACAGTGTTTCAGACTAAATGCTTTTGTGCATATAATTTCATAAAGTATACTTTACACTAAATAATTTCAGTATTCAAGGGCCTGTATTTAAGCAGATTAATCTGGGACAATAGATTAACGGACCTTTCAGGATCCTATCATTTCGAGCTTGGACAAAACAGAACAATCTCTCTCCCCAAACCTCTCCAACAAAAAATATATGCTCCCTTCCCACACATTTCATTTGGTCTTTGGTATGGAGTGGGGGTAAGAGGAAAGTATGCACTCAAATAATTGTTTGAAGAAGGTATTTTTTAAATTGTATTTTTTTAAACTAGGGAATAAAAGTATTCTTAACATAAAATTCCAGTGTTGGATTCGGAACTTTGGGAAAGTAATATATTTCTCTACCCCTCTGAGTCCCATCTTTCTCATAAAACAGGGGTTTCAGGGATCAACAGATGACCTCAAAGGTCACCCTAGGCTACGAAAATGTATGCTTTTAGGGATACATTTTGACAGGGATTTCCTCTCTGTCTTCAGATTCTGGGCTCTGTTGCTTTTCTGCAGGGAACAGCCTTTCCCTTTCAAGATATTATCTGACTATGATAAGGTAAAATCCAGCTGTAGTTACTAGCAGCGAAGTCATGAATTAAGTGCTGGAAGTCTTATCAGCAATGCCTGGTCTCTAACCTTCCAGCACTTCTTCCTTAGAAAGTTTGACAGCCCTCTTCTCAGCTCCTATCACCTCTTATCTAATGCTGACTCTAGAACTTGTCCCATAAGCTATGAACTTAAGATGATGTTTTTAAACGTTGAATGACACATTGATTCTCTACTATGCAGAAACATCACCCTAGGTGCTGGGTAAAACAGAAGACATGTGGCAAATACTACGAACAACTGAAATATAAGAAACACACTGATGAATGTGTCACAGCATGATAACTGCTGCAACAAATAACCGTAAAATTTCATTGGCTTGATACAGTAAGAGCTCATTTCTCACTCACATCATTTTTAAGTGTTTGTCAGTTTTCTCTAAGACATTTGGTACCTAAGGTCCTTCCACCTGGTGACTTTCCATAACCTAGAATCTTGGATACTCACTGGGATCCTCTGCCTCCCATCAGCAGACAATGGATGAGAAAGGGCATGGTGAATTTTGTGGGAGGTTTTTTATGGGTCAGCTTCAAATTGGTATATATCTCTTGTGCCATATTCTATTGTCCAGAGCCTACTCACATGGACCCACCTAATGGAAATGGAGTTGTGAAATGAGGTCTAGCTACATGCCCAGGAGGAAAAGGAAATAAGGCTGATAAACAGATAGCAGTCCCAGCCACAACTAAGATGGATATATTCCAAGAACCATGGAGAATTAAAATAAGGAGTTCACATCTTTTGAGAGGTGATAAGAAAAAAGTAGCCACTTCTCGACTGGGCCCTAACAAGTCGCAAAGATTTCAACTCCTGCAAGAGGGAAAATAAAGGTCTTATGTCTTAGGAGGAGACCACTGAGACAGAGCCGAAAAAAAGAGTGTTAGCTACAGATCAAGGACAGATCAAGGAGGGCTATCATTTCCAAGTTTAACAGTTTATTTAGCCTTCATCTGCAGACAGTAGGAATCCAAAAAATTTCTTTCCCAGATTTATGAGTGAAGATATGGTCGTTTTCAGGGTAGGGTGACCATTGTCTCCAATTATCTGAGAATATTATGTTACCATTACCTTCTATTGTAAACCCAGAACGCAAAATCTCCTCTGTTTTATAGGTGGGAAAAGAACAGCATGAGTCAAATGCATGTGCTTATTCTCTTTAGTGCAAAACACATGTAAGATTTAATTTTAAAATCTATGTGAAATGTCAGATTCCTGTTGTAGAGTCCTTCACTGTCCCTTAGGAGATACATGCTGTATTCAATTAAGGTATATGCAAATATGTCTGATGATGTATTATTCCACAGGGTTATGTATACATACAGTGTAACTTTTGTACAGACTACGGACTTCAATTTAAGACACCTGAATCTTTTATGAAGCTTTCTGTGCATTTTTTAAAAATGAAGATTTCCCTCTTCCTTTTCAGTGGTCCTAAAACCACCCTAGGCTGTGAAGGGTGATAGCAGGCTATGGCAAAGGTCCAGGAATTGTGTCAAAGGGTGATAGGAAGAATGTGCAGGACTCCCCTCGTGCACAGCATTTGTCCAATTTACACATGAAAGGAAAATGCCGCAGTGAAAATTCTTCATTTTGCTACTATTCCTTTCTCAGTTTTTGTTTGTCAATCTCTTTGTAAGTTTCTAGATGAACAAAGAGTCCAGATAGACCAAATCCTCCAAACTAAATGCTTTGGATGTTAGATGGTACATCAGACCTGTGCTTCTGAGCATACAAATCACCCAGAGTTCCCCTAGGCTAACGCTCGGTGCTGCCTGTTTTAAATGGGACAGACACATTTTCAGTTCTCCACAGTTTTCAACTGCTCACTTTATTTTTCACAACTGACTCTTTTTCATAGAAATTTTGAATTTGCTTGCGCCAGTACCAGAATGATTTTCATTACATTTGTGCTGTATTTTAGTTACTACTGTACTTAGAATCCTTTGCCATATAAACTGCTTATGATGGAAGATTTTACTCACCTCCATCCCCTGGGAGCATCCAGCACCCTTGGCAAGTGATTGTTTAAAAAATTTATATTTATAGAATTCTACACATCATAAATTCAAATATTTTCCATTATTATTTCAATTTTTCCACAAGGTTTCACATTATGGTAACATTTAACTAAGTAGAGGCAATTGTGTCCCCCCAAACAGGAGACATTTGGGGGGTAATTCTAGAGATGTTTTTGGTTGTCACAACTGGCAGGGGGTGGTAAGGCAGAGGCAGAGTTGCTACCGACTCCTAGTGTACAGAGGCCAGGAGTGCTGCGAAATGCACCCTCCAATGTACAGTACAGCCCCCACAACAAAGAATCATTCGGCACAAAATGTTGAAAGTGCTGACGCTGGGCAGCAAAAGAAATAGTCAACAAACAGACAACCTGGAAGTGGGAGAAAATATTTGCAAACTATGATCCAACAAAGAGCTAAGATCCAGAATCTACAAGGAACTCAAACAACTCAACAAGAAAACACAAATAACCCCATTAAAACGTGGGGAAAGAGCATGAACGCTTTTCAAAAGAAGACATACAAGTGGCCAAAAAAAACATATGAAAAAATCAACATCACTAACCAGAGAAATGCAAATTAAAACCACAGTGAGATACCATCTTACACCAGTCAGAATGGCAAAAAGTCAAAAAACAAAAGATGGCCAAACATGGTGATTCATGCCTGTAATCCCAGCACTTTGGGAGGCCGAGGCAGTTGAGCCCACGAGTTTCAGATCAGCCTGGCCAACATGGCGAAACTGCATCTCTATTAAAAATACAGAAATTAGCTGGGAATGGTGGTGCATGCCTGTAATACCAGCTACTCAGGTGGCTGAGGCACGAGAATTGCTTAAACCCAGGAGGCGAAGGTTGTAGTGAGCTGAGATCCACTACAGCCTGAGCATCAGAGGGAGATTCTAAGACAAAACAACAACAAAACAAAAAATAGAAAAACAAAAGATGTTGGTGAGGATGCAGAGAGAACAGGGAAAACTATACACTGCTGGTGGGAAAGTAAATTAATACAACCTCCATGAAAAACCCTATGGATATTTCTCAAAGAACTAAAAACAGAACTACCATTGGATCCAGCAATCCCATACTGGGTATCTTCCCAAAGGAAAAGGCATCATTATATCAATCTAACAGTCATACCACCCTGAACACACCTGATCTCATCTGATCTCAGAAAGTTAAACAGGGTCAGGCCATCAGGCCTGATTGATTGGACAGGAGACACAATTAGTCAAAAAGATACCTGTACTCATATGTTTATTGCAACACTAGTCACAATAGCAAAGATATGGAATCAATCTAAACGTCCATCAACTGTGGATCGGATTTAAAAAATGTAACACACACACACACACACATACACACACACACACACACCCCATAGGAGTACTATTCAGCCATTAAAAAAGAATGAAATAAATGTCTTTTGTACATTTATTTCATTCTGAAATATGAATGGAACTGGAGGGCATTTTCCTAAGTGAAATAAGACATCAAATACCACATGTTCTGTACTTATAAGTAGGAGCTAAACAATGGCTACACCATGGACAGACAGACAGACAGAGTGAAATAACAGACATTGGAGAGTCCAAAAGGAGGGTGGCGTGGAGGGGTACTGAGGGTTGAAAAATTACCTATTGGGTACAATGTTCACTATTTGTGCAACAGATACACTAAAAGCCCAGACTTCACCACTATGCAATACAGTCATGTAACAAAACTGCATGTGTACCACCAAAACCTATAAAAATAAGAATTTATTTAAAGTGCTAAGGTGAAGAAACTCAAAATTAACTGAACAAATAGTTGTTGCACATTTTTTTACATATGGCTGCCTGAAATTTGTCTGTTACTTAAGTTACAATAGTAACTTATGGCAATGACATGATTAACTTCCTTAGAATTTTAGCCATTTCCCGAATGTGTAATTATACTGCTTCCCCAAACAAATGCAACTTTGGGCATATAATTTCCTTTAAGCCTCTCAAATTTGTCTTTGAAGTTTGTATCCTCTAAAAGATTATATATACAGATATAGAAATATATCTGTATATATGTATACACACATTCTAAAAGACAGACAGGTAGAATGACTTCAATTAGTGAGCACACATGTAAAATGGGGGGGGGGGGGGGGGGGGTGAGGTAAACATTTCATTGGGTAAATATTTAACGCAATGAATTACACTATTTTTTTTCATTACTTTCTTCAGGACATAAATTTATACCTTGGTATGGAACCAGAATTTCTGTTTGAATCAGTTCAATAATATATAAAACATTTAACTTTCATTTGTTGTATGACAGCTCAAACAATGTTCTGCATGAAGAATCTCATGTGTCTTCTCTGTAAACCTGCAAAACAAGATTCTTCGGAAACTGTATACATTTTTAAAAATGTCTCAAAATAACCACATAATTTAGCTTGTTTTCTTTTCCCTTTTCTTGCTTTCTTTTTTCAATGTAATCACAATTCAAACAGTCATTTCCATTTTCAGAAAATAAAAAGTATTTTAAAACTTTTATGTAAGTGTCATTTGATTATCTGAAAATTGATGTGTGTGATGTGGATGGGAGAGAGGAAGGTTTTGTCTCATCACTTCAATGAATGCTGGCATTCATGTAGCTAATCTGGCTGGGTAAGAAGGAAACATTCTTTGACTGAGTATAGCCCTTTGGTCACATTCCACCACATAAGTCAAAAGGTTACTTCTATATCTAATCTAAACCATATGATCTCTAACAATATATAATCTTTTTTTTTTCTTTTTTTCAACAGATCACTCTTTTAAAAACATTTATGCACCGTGACCACTGGTAAAGTGAAAATGTGTTTTGGCACATTTGGGAAACCCACAAAAATTATCTTTACAGCCAGTTCCTCAAAGCATTCAAGAAAAAAAATGAATGACCATATTAAGATAAATACACAAATACTTCAAGGATATAATCATAAACTTTGATAAACTCTAATGGGATATATACCAGAAAGGTCATATCCCATTAGAATTAGATTTTACTAATACCTCATATTTACCTGAGCATAAATATAAGGCAATCCATTAGAATGATTTTACTAATATTATAATTAGTTTTATTAAGACCAAATAGTTTAAATATTAAAACTAGTTATAATATTAGTGAAATCATTCTAATGGATTGCCTCATATTTATGCTCAACTCAAATGTATGGGGCATTACATTTGACTTATACAGCTTTTTTTTTTTTTTTTTTTTTTGAGACGGAGTCTCGCTCTGTCACCCAGGCTGGAGTGCAGTGGCCGGATCTCAGCTCACTGCAACCCCCGCCTCCCGGGTTCCCGCCATTCTCCTGCCTCAGCCTCCCGAGTAGCTGGGACTATAGGCGCCGCCACCACGCCCGGCTAATTTTTTGTATTTTTAGTAGAGACGGGGTTTCACCGTGTTAGCCAGGATGGTCTCGATCTCCTGACCTCGTGATCCGCCCACCTCGGCCTCCCAAAGTGCTGGGATTACAGGCGTGAGCCACCGCGCCCAGCCCCAACTTATACAGCTTTTTAAAGTAACCTGACACCTGTTACAATTGTTCTTATTTTAACGTATCAGAATGGAGGGTTCCTGTACTGGAGCAGATTTAACAATGCAACTAGCATTCTCAGCAAACTATCGCAAGGATGAAAAACCAAACACCGCATGTTCTCACTCATAGGTGGGAACTGAACAATGAGGACACTTGGACATAGGAAAGGGAACGACACACACCGGGGCCTGTTGTGGGGTGGGGATAGAGGGGAGGGATAGCATTAGGAGATATACCTGATGTAAATGACGAGTTAATGGGTGCAGCACACGATCATGGCACACGTATACCTATGCAACAAACCTGCACGTTGTACACATGTACCCTAGAACTTAAAGTATATATAAAAAAAAGAATAAAGCAACAAAAACTCAAAAAAATAATTAACATATGACCACTAATTTTTCCTACAACTGATATGAAACCTGTAAATGTTTTCAATTAGTCCATCCTCAAAGACTAGCAGCATACTAGTATACACCTTCCTCAGGAGAGCTATTTGTATTAATTAACGGAGGCAGGTAGAGGTGGAGAAAGTGAATAAACCACACATCAACAGACACACACAGCCACACTCTCACATCCCACACTGGCAATAAGTGCCATCAAATCTTCAACTTTTAATAAGCAGCAGAAAGATAAATGATTATAATGTTTTCCTCTGTAATTTCCTTTAACAGTGAAGAAAGTTAAAAGTGGTACCTGATTAACTAAAAACTGAATTATACGGCTCTGGAGAGTTTATTAAGAAATTATTAAATTGCTTTCAAATGAATATTTTAATAACGCGTAGGCATCTAACAATCTATTAGTTAAAACACAGACTTAGAAGGTATAAGTGACTTACTGCTTAAAACAGAAACAGCTGGCTAGGCACAGTGGCTCACACCTGTAATCCCAGCACTTTGAGAGGCCAAGGCGGGCAGATCACAAGGTCAGGAGTTCAAGACCAGCCTGGCCAGCATGGTGAAACCTTGTCTCTACTAAAAATACAAAAATTAGCTGGGCATGGTGGCACATGCCTGTAATCCCAGACACTCAGGAGACTGAGGCAGGAGAATTGTTTGACCCTGGGAGGCGGAGGTTGCAGTGAGCCAGGATCATGCCACTGCACTCCAGCCTGGGCAACAGAGCGAGACTCCACCTCAAAAACCAACCAACCAACAAACAACAACAATAAAAAGCCAAAAAACAGCTAGTTAAGGCCAGGAGTTCAAGACTAGCCTGGGCACACACACTTAAGGCCAGGAGTTCAAGACTAGCCTGGGCAACTGAGAACCCGTCTCTACAAAAAATATAAAAATTAGCCAGGCATTGGTGGTGCAAGCCTGTCCTCGCAGCTACTTGGGAGGCTGAGGCAGGAGGATCGCTTGAGCCCAGGAGGCAGAGGCAGCAGTGAGCTATAATTGTGTCACTGTGCTCCAACCTTGGTGACAGAGTGAGACCCTCACTCAAAAAACCCAGAAATCTGAAGTTAGTTCATCTTTAAATCACTTTAAACTTTATTTCTCTGTAGCAGAATCAGATCATGAATATTAAGATCCTGGATCAGAAACTATAAACCGGTTGAGCAGTTTTGATTTTATTATCTAAATAATAAAAATAAGGAAATCTAAAAATCTTGACTAGCAATTTTAATTTGTCTTTCAAAAATCAAGGGAAAGATCCACCTAAATTTAACATTTTCCAAGTTACAGACTAATTAATTTTAAGTCATCCCTACTTTATAATCTTAATAAGGGAACATACTTAAATCAGTGATTTCACTGAACTGTTAAAATAATCATAACTATAGTTAAACAACAATACATAAATGTTACCCTAGACTCCTATGACAAACAACTCCTGCTCTTCATGAATAGACTCTTGCTGTCTTTTGGCTTCTTTCCCTGACACTGCCTACCTGCCTCATGGCCACCCTTTCCAGACTGCCTTAAGTTCCAGAACGCATGTGGCCTTGAAGAGTCTCTTCTGCCTTGAACGCCATCTCTACTTCATCTGTCTTTAGGACTCAGTTCAAATGATAGCTGCTTTGTTAAGTCTTCTTGATTATTTCAGTAATCAATTTCCCTGCCTCCCAGTGTTCTCACAGTGCTTTGTATATCCATTATAGCATTTATCAAGATATCACATTTAACATGTCTGCCCCCACCAACTCCCCCCACACACATATAATACCTTCGTATGTATATTCTCAGCATCTAGGTGCTTAATTTTTGTAAAGTTAAATAATATTGTTGAGGGTCTTTTTTTCTCTTAAAACCCATCTGCTAAAAACTAAATGTATTTTTATCTGTGCGAGCTGAGGGGGAAACCACTGCAATGTCTACTCATTAAAGAGTATCTTACCCCTTTATAACCCAAGTTTGTTAGACATTTATTTGCATAAGATTAAAATAATTAATTAGGTCAATAAGACCATTTCTAAAGTCTAAGGACAAAGGGCACTAACATTGCACAAACTTAAAATGGTTAAAAACCTAAAACGTGGAATTTGCTTTAAAGGAGAAGAGAGCAAAAAAATATAAACTGCCCTAGAAAAGAATGATTGTATGCTGATCAAACACTCAGCCTCATTTTGGCATTTAATTAAGCCATTTATTGCTTCAAATGTGTCACCACGAACATTTTGATATACACTCCACAGCGGTAAGGCCTCAGTTTTCACCACCTATGAACTCTGAACCCACATTTGGATATTGTGTCCCACCAACTGTTACATGAGTTTTGTACAACAGAGAATTTGAATGTTTACTTTATAATACCAGAAATACTTCCTTTGCTGCTTGGTGTAAATGTCACAAAGAATATTAATAGTTGGCCACATTTTTGGGGGGGGCGATGAGGTAGTTTCATGTTTGGGCCCATTATATATGATTCAGATATTAACAGGTTCTACCCATTACTAAATACCTGCACCAAATTTTGGTTTCTTTCTTTATGCATGCTTCATAAAATATTCAGTGTTTAAGTTTAAAACTTGTTAAAGTGTTTTCTAAGTGATTTGGTAAGGAGTGGAATTCACACACTGAAAGGGGATGTAGCAGCTGGAAAACAGGATGTTCCTGATTCAGACAAAGAACTTTCTTTTCAAATAAGGCTGTGCATAAGGCTTTTTCTTTCGACCAATTCTATAAAATGAATGAGGTTGGAACAGTCACAATATATAGAGGATGTAAATGATACATGTGAGTATTTCCAGGCAATATACGTTGATAAACGAATTGAATACTACATTATTTATCACTTCTTAAAGGGTTATAAAATCTCAAAATATTGAGTATCATGAAATGGTGATAATCACGATATTATGAAATCATGAGTACCCACAAATGAACCTAACTTGTTTAGGGGGCTGGCAGAGTTGTATAATCAGACTGTGGCAGCTCAGAATCATGGGATCTCAAAGGTGGAAGAGACCTTTGAAATCCCCTATGTACCTCACACCCTTTGGGTAGCACTGCATAGATTTTACACTGTTATCTGAATAAGTTCTAAGAAGCTCGTAAGTGGTTTAATTAAAGCAGAAATCTGATGGACCCCGTACGTTTCAATATAAAAGATATATGATGTATTAAGTATCTTAAAAGTTAAGGATTTTTCTATAGACCAGACTCGATATTATACTTTAAATAAAACCTCCACTATGCAAATTTATAATTTAAATAGCACCTATAGAATAAGACCTATTCTGTAGCCAGCATCACCCTGGTGCAATAAGGCCCAGAGCAATACAAAATTTGAATTAACTGTCGTATCAGTAAGTGGCAGAATCGAAAATAGCTGAATTTGAAGCTCCCATGGTCTCTTCACTCTATTTGGATACATTGCCTCCAGTCAAAACACCCATAACCATTATTTTCATTTTAACTGCTGTACTTACACTTCTTTCATGTCTTTTAGACTGAAGGAAAAGCCAGAAGATGTTCTAAAAAAAAAATACATTGGCATTTCAAATTTACATTAAAAATATCTTTCCTGTATTCTCACATCACAAATTCTAAACATTATTAAAGACATCACAGATTACACAGTATTCTGTGTCCTGGGCCTCTGATTCTTTTTAGATTATGAAAGTTGAGAGTTAATTGGAATTCAGAAATTTTCATTATTAAGTATGTAAAGTATAAATACAAGTAATTTTTTAAAAACTTTATTTTAACACCTAATACAATTGCAATTTTAAGGATTACTTGCACAAAAAAATAAACACATTTGGTATAAAAATGTATCACTTTAACGCCCTTGCCCCTTCAGTCCCCCGCCCCCTCCCTCATGAACTGCACTCTATCTGGATGCAGAAACATAGAAAGACTAATGGCACAAATTACTTTTCACCTACAGGAGTTTCTGTTTATGTACCCAGGTACTCTAGAGGATACCAGCCCACTTTATCACATGAACCATTTCCTTCAGCCTGCTGAATTAGTTTCACAAAGAAACAAAGCTTATTATAAAGGCATTTTAAAAACCATTATCTTAAATTCTTTTTAGAAGCACTGACTTATTTTTTTGTTTTTTTTTGCAACCATTTATATACAGTGTTACATAACAGCTCTGGAGTACAGTACATGCAGCAGAATATACCTGTTGAATATAAAATATTTTCCTTAAAATCTTCATCATTGGAATTCCTTGAAGTCTAAATCATAGAATGCCCATTACTTTGAGAAAATGGTTGAGGAGTACAAATGTCTGCATATGTTGGCCACTGAAATAATCCAAGGCTAACTGGAATAATATTCATAGCACACCAGGAGTGCATAAATAATTTACTTACATTATTAAAATACAACCCATAAAATTCAAGTTCAAGATCTTATAGGATTGTCTATGTAAATCCTTTAAGTGGTTGCCTGGAAATGCATTGTTTCCTCTTTCTCTTCTCTTCTTTTTAAAGTCCTATATAAAATGTTCAGCTGAAGTTTATTTCTTCCTCAAACAAAAGGACCACCTTTATTTGTGTCTGCTGCCTCTTCTCTTCATTGCAGCAGTGCACTGTGGACAGTACCATTTGCCTTTTGGTGCCTCTGTCAATCCAACGCAGCCATAATGGAACCATTCTATAGGGCACTAGAGGCAAAATTACAAAAAAACAAGTTTTCAGTACTTCTGAAGGCAAGAGAGTATATTAAAATGTGCTCAGGAGACTGAATAATCCATTTAATTTAACAATAATTGGATGCGTAACATCAGAATTTTTAGATCTAGATTATTTAGACATCATTTAGACTAAACGATAAGCTTCAGGAATGAGGAAACGAAGGCACAAAAAATTACGCATCTTCAAGAATCCTGAGGTCCATGTAATCTAGTCCCATCATCCTAATGAATGAAAATTCACTAATTTTCAACTTTCAAGGGCAAAAAGCAGTGAGATGAGTCTTCTATGTAGAAGGTAAATATATCTTAAGATTTTATGTAATAGCCTTATTTGCTGTCTCATAAAGCAGAATAAGCTGATTGTAATTAAAGACATTAATTTATGTCTTACTCCCTGGATTTTCTACCTGGGTGTTTCTATTCCTAGAAATGTAGAGAAAAAGTATTCCTCTCTGAAACATATTAAGCAGAAAACTCTTTCAAGGAAAGTCTTAGCACTCTAAAGAGCACAACTGGGAATAAGAAGAATCAGAGAAGCATGATGCTGGTACTCACAGAAATCTCATTCATCATTTTCACTAACTGTGCCAGAAGAGTTTACAGTGATATTCTTGAAATGGTTGGGCAATACTGTTTTTGCAATAACCACAAACAGCCTACAAGGGATTCTACATAGGGAAATAGAAGGAGGGTCTGTCCCCATCTATGTGAGCATGTTGTTGTGACCCTATCAGGTCTAGGAAAAGTACACATTTTAATGCACCTAGCCAACCCCCTCAATCTTCAGATTGTTTTACAAATTTAAAACTCCTGTTAATCTTAGGATCCTGTCACTACTAAATAAGGAGGGAGTCAAAATTACTAGACAACAATATTCTCAGTATTGAATAAAAATACATATCTCTAACTAAAATTAAGTCTCCTAAAAACCAGGAATTCCTTCCTTTCAAATTTCCTTTACTTTTTAGATCAGAGGTGGCACTTATCAGCTGACACCTGCACAGTACAGTAAAAAATATTATACTCATGAGAGGAAGATAATCTCACATTAGATCCTCAATTATCCCACCCTTCACTTTAGCATGGTGCAGCCTGAAAGAATGAATTGTTTTAAAATTCCATTTCTTCAATGTGATAAATGAACCGGATTCTAGTAAACACAGTATTTTTTAGCAAAGGGAAAGGAGGATATTTATAATTTTCATACAACATAACACTTCTGAGACAAACCATCTGCACAGAAAACCATAAAATTAGCTTTAAAAATTAAAATAGGGAACACATTAAGGGACATTACCCTATTTTGAAGAGGAATATTCTAGCATTAGCATAACATAATTAATATACCTGCAAACCTGTTTTCTTAGACCAAGCCATACAGCAAATAAGACAAATATTCAAGTAATGACAACCTGTGATTTTTTTCATTCCTAAATAGAAAAATTTAATACTTACATCTTGGTTATCACATCCCACCATCTCACCATAAGATACCTAGTTAAAAAAAAAATTAAATATCTTTATTATGACTATGTAACAAACACCTAAATCCCAATTAACTGTTTATGACACTGCTGGAAAATAGAGGGAAATACACTGAATATACAATTACACTGAGAATCAAGGTATAATTAGTTTTTTCCTGAAATACTTACTCTCTTGGGCAGCATGGGGCAAGGGTGGGAAGAAATGCACAAGAATTATCTGCCCTTCAGAAGTCTGGAAGAACTTGCCCTATAAATCACCTGGATGAAAGAGTCATCTTTCTGGGTAATTCTTATTGTAAAAATTTTCAGTTTCTTTCTTGATTATTTACTTACTGAAAGTTTTTACTTCTTGGGTCACATTAGGTCATTTATATTTTTGCAATTAATAGTCCACTTCCTTGAAACTTCTAAACTTCTCTATTTTATGTCCTTTCTCATTTTGCTTTTGCTGTTCATCACCAGCACTTTAGGGTGTAACTTGCTAATTGTTGAGTTCACTGAAGTTCTCAGTGGACTGAATAATTTTTCAGACAGGATTAACTAGATGGCATACCTTCTGATTCTCTGCATGAGTGAAAATATATTTATATGGTCCTATGCATAGAAATAACTTCTTTGAATATCAAGTTTTTGGGGGGCTCTTAATTTTTCCCTGAAAGCTCTACAGAAATATTTCATCACCTTCTAGTTTTTTAGTGTTACAGAGGAAAACTCTAGGTTCAGTCTGATTTTGTTCTTTTGCAAGTAATCTACTTTTGTTGTGAGAATACAGGATATGCTTTCCTTAACCATTTGTGCTGAAAAATGTTTATCAGGTGATAGAACAGCTAACAAATTGTTAAAATTTTTAAAAATCGGATTGGTAACTCACACTGTTAGACAAAATAATCTGCTGATAGACTAAGACTTAAATGTGAAGAAACTGAAGCATGCAAAGAACTAGACAAAACCACATAAAAACTAGGAGAAAATATTATACAAGACAAATTTTTATGGAAAGAAGAGCCAAAGAGAAAGCCCTTCTAAGTAGATAATCCATGGCTTGCTTCATAAAAAAAAAAGATTAACAGTCATAACTACAAAAAATCAAAATTTTAGAATTATTAAAAATAACTAAATCAAGCAAATACTTAAAGCACATAATAAAAACAATAGAAAAATCAGCCAACACTATTAGATGGCAATTCATAATGTAAAAAACAAAAATGGTCAAAAGATGTCCAACTTTAATATTAGTGTATTTAAAACAATTGTGACATAAAACTATCAAATTGGTACTTAGGTTTTAAAAGAAAATAATATCCAGTTGTTGGACAGTGTTTAGTAAACAGGTATGTTCATTAATTTTTGGTAATAAATTTCTAGAAAATATATTTTGGTAGTCTGTCAAATATTTATGCCTAATTTTATTGCTAAAAGATTATCCAAAAAATCAGATGTATAAAATGGATTACATTTAAAAAATGCCTATCACAATATTATCCCTAATTTCAAACAAATTAAAACCACTAAAATAATCTATAGCTACGAATTGGTTAAAAAAACTATAGTGGATGGTATAAGAGATAACTATGTGAAGATTACAAACATGATTTTAAAGAAAAATCATGTTTGGTATACCTGATTTAGAGAAAAAAGCCAGTATCAAGAAGGTATACACTGTGGTTCCTACTGACAAACTTACATACACACACGTGTTTGCATTATCTGCATATACATGTGTTATGAAATGCATGCTTATGTCTCAAAATTCATATGTTGAAGCCCTAACCCCCAATGTGACTGCAATTGGACACAGGGCCTGTGAGGAGGTGGTAAAGGTTAAACGAAGTCATAGAGTGGGTTCCTACTCTGAAAAGGCTGGTGCCCTTATAAGAAGAGACACCACAGCATTCTTTTTCTCCCTCATTATCATGTGAGGACCCAGTGAGAAGGCAGCAGTCTGCATCTAGGAAGAGAGCCCTCCTCCAGAACTGAGTCAGTGGACACCTTGATCTTGGACTTCCCAGCCTTCATACCTGTGAGAAAATAATTTTCTGTTGTTTAAGCTACCCAGTCTGTTGAATTTTATTAAGGCAGTCAATGTGCACGTGAGGTATATGGTAGTGGTACATCAAAAATGTTTAGTTACAGGTTGTATCTGAGGGCTAGGATTATGGGTAACATTTTTCTTTATACTCAGTATTTACAGCAAATGTCACTTTTGTAAGAAGGGAGAGAAAAGTATACAAACAAAGCAGGGGTATTTCAAGTGAGTTTTTAAAAATGCTTAAAAATGAAATAGTTCTCTTTCTTCCAGTTTATTCAGATTATACTTTTATAGACATATACCAGACTTTTACCTGATTACAAATGCAGTATCGAGGTTCATTTGGGTCGTAAGTCCAATCAACCTGACTGTTTGAATCAGATTCTGGCACTACAGTTGTTTGTTGAGAGATTTCTTGTACAACAGTTGATGATGAAGAACACGATGATAAAGAAGAAGAGGAGGAGGAAGATGATGACTGTTGGCTTGAAGACTTGTTGTTGTTTCTGAAAAAAATAGTGTAAGTTTTATTTGCTCACCATCCAGAAGTTACCAGAGAATAACTCCTTAATAAATAGTATAAAATGAAATGACATCAAATGTATAAATTAAAGTCTAAGCTAAAGTAATCTGGATTTACCAATGACTTAAATTATAGGTAGTACTGTGAAGAATTAATATAAATTTTGGCTACTTTACAGACATTATTTGTATTTTTAAGTAAACTGAATACTCTTCATCAAAAGCTAAAGCACATATACACAAAACCATGTGATAAAAGTGGTTATAACCATCAATTGATGGGTGAATACCTACCACGAGTATGGCAGGGAACCAGGACTGAAAATTCACAAGTAATTTATTGCTAAGCCATATGCTATTTTAATTCTACAAGTATAGAACTTTATCATAAGAAATTATATTAAACTTGCACCATTAAGATGAATTAATTTTTAAGATGTTTGACATTTCTGTCGTGGTTATTTCATACTGATCATTCTTTTAGGGATTAATTCACAAAAAATATAACATATTTAAAAATACAGAAAATATAACTACTAGGTAACTAATTATTTTGGCCTAGCATTTGAACTTTCATTATGTGTAAACATCCAGGATATTCAGTTACCTGGGATTGACAGTGATAAATGCTATTAAGTTTTCATATTCAAAGCTTATAAAATGATCCCAAGTCTCATATACAAAATCTAGGGATATTTTCATACCATTCATTTTTGGGGCCCAAGACTAAGAATTAAGATGCTTTGCTTACTCTTCATCAAAATGAACAATCTTGTTTAAAAAAAAAAAAATCATCACCAGGATATAATTTGCTTTGCATTAATTTACCTTGACATACATGGCAAAATAAAGGGTAATAAATGAAAAGTAGTTCCATAAAATGATTTATCTCAATGAATAAAAGAAGATAAATGGAAGTCATCTATTAACAGACTCAATTTAAGGTTCTAGAAAACTTAAAAACAACTCTAATACTTTTTAAAGACTTGACCCCTTCAAAGTATGGCACTATAAAATGAAAACTGCATGTCTCCCCACCTCTGCAAGGTTCATTTTAAGCCGTTATATCCTGCCTTTAACACGGAGAGGCCTGGCTGAGGTGTCAAGTAGGCCAAGCGCCCAGTAAAGGGGTAGGGCTACTGTACCAATAAAACTTACTTGCTCTTTCGACCACTCCGTGAGTCCGCTGCTGATGAACTGGCATTCTGTGTTAATGTTGTCATAAGTGCCGAAGATGATGAATAGCCAACTGTTTCCCTGGCCATTGAAAATTCTTTTCCCAGCTGAAAGTCATTATTCTTAAATGCTTCATAACTGGCTTTTAAACTGGATGTTCTTCGTCCCTCCTTCATCTTAAATAGACATTGATTGACAGCATCAATATATGTAAATATGTAGATTTTCTTTTTCAAGTATTACAAATTATAGTTTTATTTTGGTTTATCAAATATTAATTTATATTGTTTAAACTATTATTTTCATCGCTGGCCTTTAAGTGTTTTTTTTTTTTTTTTTGAGGTGGAGTTTCAATCTGTCACTTAGGCTGGAGTCTAGTGGCATGATTTTGGCTCACTGCAACCTCCACCTCTCAGGTTCAAGCAATTCTCCTGCATAGCCTCCCGAGTAGCTGGGATTACAGGCACCCACCATCCACCCAGCTAATTTTTTTGTATTTTTAGTAGAGATGGGGTTTTACCATGTTGACCAGGCTAGTTTTGAACTCCTGACCTCAAGTGATCCACCTGCCTCGGCCTCCCAAAGAGCTGGGATTACAGGTGTGAGTCACTGAGCCCGGCCTAACCTTTTTTACGAAAAGATTTAAAATAAGATTTTACAGTTAGAATATAAACTATGTGATGGGCGACTTCTTAATTTGGAATACAGACAAACTATACAGAAGTGAACAAACTCAAGATGACCTAAGTCCAAGGCTACATAGGAAGCCGTGGAACTGGCAGAAGGAACAAAGAACTATGCTAGCACGTGCTGTGGACAGCAGTCAAGAACACGGGCAACATGAGCAGTTATTGTGAGAAGGGTCTGCATATAATCTGCATGATAAACCTATTTTTTAGTTTTCATTATCAATCAGGTAATTCCTCTGTATTATTTCATTAAATAAAATTTCAGATACCATGAACCCATGACTTAAAAATGAAACTATACAATGTTAGAAAACTATTTGTTCACATCCAGTTATTTCTATTAGGTTTCCAATGATTCCGACAAAATGTAACATTTTGTCTCTAAACCCTTTACTTTTTACCTGAGCTGTTGCCTGAACTGCTTGAGCAGCTGCCATGGTAATTGCCCCTGCACCAGTTCCTGTAGATAACGAGCCAATGTTATAGGATCCCAGAGGTTGGGAGGAATTCACATTGTAGGCATTGTTAGAAGAGGCTGTGGAATTGTTATTTCGACAACCTGTGTAGATGTAAAAAAGAAATAAAAATAGTTGCAGAGAACATAATGCCAGTGAGTCTAAATTACATTATTTCCCAACACAGACATAAAATTATTAAAATTTGTCATGTCACTTGTACATTAAGTCAACTGAATAATGTATCTGGTTTTCCTTTTTCTTCTTTCTCAATATGTATAATTTAACCAGGTAGAGAAACTGTACGATTCATTAATCCTGAAAGATTTTATTTCCCCTTATTCCAACACAAACAAACAAAGCAATCGTATTTAAGAAAATTAACTTACCTAGTGTATTTTCCTTAGAGGCATCTGACGTAAGGGTGGATAGAAGAGCTTCAGATTTAAACTTCTTTTCAGGAATATGATCTGTTGTCGTATGGTGAGAAGTTGGATTATATTTCCTTTCTAAATATAAATAAAGAATTCACGTGTTTTTAAATTTTAGAGAACTATGGACAAGGCATAATACTTATATCCAGCTATAATGTGAAACAGTATGATCTGGGTTCCTCATAAAATACAGAACATGATGCTTCCTCAGAAGCCAGGACAAGCAGAACTCTGTGTCACATGTTTATTAAGAGTAGACTTCTCCACCATTTAAAAAACTTCAGTAGCGAAGTACTAAAGATAACTCAAGATACACCATGGGCTCACATACAATGTGAGGGAAACTTTGTTTTCAAAACATCATCTACCACTTAGAATAGTGTTCAGTCAACTATCTTTTCCCACCAAATTGATGTGTCAAAAGAAGCACTGGTACAGTCATTTTTTGACTGTATCAATTAGCCAGCAGTCATCTGACTAACAATTCATCCACTCACTGACTTACCAACCATTCAGACTTAATTATACGCCAAACATTAGGTTAAGCACTGGAGAAGCAAGGATAAAAAAGACAAAGGGCCTATTACAAAATAGTTTATTGTTTGGCTCAGTTGAAAAGCTCCCTAAGGAGAACTCTCAGTTGAAAAGTTCCCTAAGGAGAATCAGGTATGTGTATGAAGGGAATATATGTTATTAGAATATATGCTTAGCTCCCTAAGGAGAATCAGGTATGAGTATGAAGGGAATACATGTTATTAGAATATATGCTTAGCTCCCTAAGGAGAATCAAGTATGTGTATGAAGGGAATATATGTTATTGGAGTATATGCTTAGCTCCCTAAGGAGAATGAGGTATGTATATGAAGGGAATATATGCTATTAGTACTATACATTCTCCCTCTACACATTTAAGAGAAAACAGAATACTCATTTCCGAATCACCTATGCTCTCCTCAAGGAAAAAGATAAGTCTGCCAGTACTTCAATTAAAAAAAAAAAAAAAGAAGGGATTTACTTCTCAATTGGTTGTGTAGAGTTAAAAAAAGAGAACATACAGGTGATATAATAAGGTTTTCATTGTTTTTAAAACTTAGCTGCACTACACCAAACTTACTTTCCACTGGAGTATGTGAATGAGCATGGTGATTGTTCACCGGCTGTGAAGGAGTGTCTAATTCCAAAGATCCTAAAAGAAGAGAGGCACAGAGATACACCACCATTAAATGTCACCGCAGAACTTCACATGTCACTCAACTACAGGCAATGAGTTCCCTTACCCAGCAGAGGACTAGCAAGTTCTGATGCATATGCCTGTATTATTTTAGCCAGACATGTTAGAGGATCACCACTGTCCATCCCACACTGAGTATATCCTCTCTCTAAACAATAAGTTATCCCTTTCCCAATATTTACCTTAAGTACAATATGGCTCAAGGAATACTCGTGTCTAATTAGGGAATTCACCACAGTGGGTGGCATATAAATGAATGAATGGACATTGTAATCTCATTACTGGTAAGAGTCAATCTAGTTTTACTGACTTGAAGATGTTTTAATGGGAGATTCTAAAGTTCTATGTGATGGGGGACATTACTATATGAGAAAAAATTATTTGATTATTAAAATGACATTATGGTAATAAAGACTTCCTAAAAGAAGTTAGGGATTTGTTTGCAAAAAGTGAGGAATAGAATTTGTAACACCAAGCTTTAAAACACCTCTAAATAAATTTTTCTGGCTTTATTTTTGATCCCTTGAGATGAAATTATGGCAGGGCACAGGGTGGAGCAGTTTTTATAACTTGATCCAATTTTGTTTCATATGTCTGTGTCCTTAGAGAGGATGCTTTAGTAACCTTCCTGCAGTACTGAATAGGCATGAATTATCATTACTCACAGCTATCATCAGCATTTTTTAAAAATCAAAGCAGCTACAGAATTTTTAATTTTGTCTCAAAATACTTATTATCTTTATATAGGGTTCCTCCAGAAGAAAAGTATCACAAATAAATAGATGATTATCTAAAGTGATGCTTCTACTTTTGAACACAAAAATGCAACTATAGACAACAAGACAGATCTGTGATTGGCTTCCCTAGCTGACTTCTAGTGACTATATAGAGAGATACATAGATTGGCACTGTAAAGAAAACTTTCATCTGTGTGTAGAAACAGGTATATATTCTTGCTGTTGAAATGCATCAAGAAAAAATATGTTTGAAAGTTTTAATTAAATTCTAGTAGAAATTAGCCATAATACTAACTTGGTTCAATTAACATCCAGTGAGTGCCTACTCTATACCAAGTACCACACTAACTGCTTTTATGTATATTACCTATTTAGGTTGGAAGAAATGCTACATTAGTCAAGGAAACAGTGCTCACGCTTCCATTTTTGGGAAGACACACCAAAGAAGTGACAGGGGTAAGTTATAGCAGGAGATCAAATAGAGCCTTGCAAAGAAATATTAAAATGGTTTCTTGCTGATAAGGGAAAGAGGGAAACACTTCTTTAAGAAAAAGAGGTAGTGTTATGAAACCAATGGAATCTTTTTCAGTATATGCAGTTAAGGAAAAGCCATAAAACAATGCTTAAGAAACTAACAACCTTCCTCAAAGCTTAAGTGTATAAAAAGGCAGAGTAAAGTCAACATACTTAATGCAAGATGGTTGATTTGTGTCCCGATGGTTACGTTTCTTTAAATTTGTTCTCACCACTCAACTTACTAATATATGTGAATATAAAATGATTTAATATGTTATTTCATAAAGAGTGAGTGGATGATATCCTATATTATCTCTCTCAGTATCCATGACCCAAACATTTCCAACTGCTAGGGTCCAAGCTATCTGACCTGGATGCCACCATCCACTGAAGGGCAGGTTTCAAAAGCCTCTGTGAGACAAGGTCTTCTCAGTGATTTGCACATGTACTGTCCAATATTGATGGAAAACTGTAAATTTTACTTACGCCTCTCTAATATTTCTGTAATTCCAGCATTATCAGCTTCCAGCTCCATTTTAAACTTAGCCAGTTCCTGATCCAGCTTTCTCAAGTGTCGATCTACCTGTTTCAAAGAAGATCAAAGATAACCACCAAAATTTGGGACACTGTTAAAGTGTCAGTTTAATGAGGAAACCTAAATCTTTGTTTCTTTTAGTCAATCTGCTTAGTATCCTTGAGCAAGTCAATTAACCTATGCCTCAGAGGTTTTTAATCTATAAAATGAGGGTGCTAGGCTAAATAATCTCCGAAGTCTCCTTTAATAAATTTTAAGTTCTAAGACCCAGACTCTCAACTTGTTAGGAAATGTTCTATACTCCATTTTCAGAAGTAAGGACATGAAAATTAAAGCAAAACTGATTAGGGATTAGAGAATGGGAGGAGGGGATGGTGGAGGCTGGTCACTTTTCATAATACGCCCTGTGATTACTTAGAGCCTAATCTCCTCCTACTTATAAGGCCATCATCCACACTGTCACTGTCACACGATAAAAGCTATTATTTAGAATGATGAAAGATCCTCAGTCTACAAAGAAGTTCCTATATTCTATACATTTATTTCTCTAAGGCATGAGAGTGAATCATAATGCTTGTAAACACTTATGTGAAGAGGTGAAACAAAAGGGGTTGTTAGTCAGAAAACTCCATTCCTCAAAGGGCCTGGTTAAAATTATTTTATTTAAAATACAATTTCCCTAGTTAATGTGGCAAAATTTTACTTTGTCACTGAGAGATCTTTTGACTAATTTCAGAAAATTGTATGACACCTCAAGCTAACAAAAAAGTCTTAATGTATTTTTTAGGCTTAATATTAAATTTTTTAATACTTTTTCAAACTACTTTGAAGTGAAACAAAAAAACACACAAATTCTTTGAAAAATATTCATGTCACATTATTGACAACATCCTTTTCCAAGTCTAGTTTCCCATTGGATTACTGCTAGAATTAGAAATAACTTTCTTACAGATATCAAAATGTGCTATGATACTGCATCAGGGCAACATTGTAAGTAAGGTTTAGAATTAAACCATGTATAACTAACATGAGGAAGAAGGAGAGAAAGGTAGCAAAACACAACGTGCATGGGTTAGATGCCTACGAAGAGCAGGTAATGTGCTTGGCGCATCAGATGACCTATCTTTTCTAACCCTCAAGCTGATCTTTTGAGGTTATTACTGTCTCTACTTTATAGGTGAAGAAATTAAGGCTCAGAGGGGTTACTTAAGTAATATGGCCAAAGTCATACAGCTAATGCATTACAGAAACCAAATTTAACTTTATTTGTAATGAATTGTGCTTTGCCATTTACCTGACATTGACCTCTGAACTTTCTGCATGCAGAAAACAACTGTTTTTTATTTTTTGAAAAACATCCTTCAGAATAATATAACTCAAGTATAAAAACTAGTAATACTGTCCTATTATTTGTATTTTATATATTAACAACAATCATTAGGGTGTTGGTTTGTGATTTTTCAATAATTGAAAGCCAGTTTTCCTTCCACCTTTACACACACATTACTTTTCAGAGTTCTAGAATATTTAAAAACCTGTATCATCACATATTATGGATCCTTGCTCCTATTCAAAGAATCTGCAGGTAATTGAGCATCCTTTAATGGAACCTCCCTTCCAATAATAGTGCGAACACAGACGTCTGTTATTTGAGCATACCTCTTTCATTGTCAAAATTTAATCTCAAGGGAAATCAGAAAAAATATTCATATTTAGGTTCCAAGACCGCTAATGCAATGAAAACACTCCACTGCTTTTTGTACCTACAATTATACTAATAATAAATATTGAGCTATTATGTGCTTGGTGCTGGATTAAATGAAGGATATATGAAGAATGGAAGAGAATTGTTGCCTTTATAGGAATTAGAATTTAGCTGACAAATCAAGATTTACATATGATTTTTAATATAATAAGGGATAAAAATATAGTCTAGATGTCACAAATAAGCAACAGTTCAAAAAGAGTCAAAAGTTGTACATAAAAAAATAACACTGGTAGACACAAAGGAGGTATGAATTAGTTAGACAGTGAAGAAGGATTGTACTCAAATAGAGGGAAAAAAGGAATCACAATAAAAAATGTATAGAGACAGAAAGACAATATGCTTAGAGAAAAACAAAGTATGATGTAGCGTGTAATATGTATATAAAGCACAGTGAGCAAGAATGTTAGGTTGAGGGGGTAGGGTTAGGGTGAGATAAAGACTTTTCTTTTTCATACCATATACATTACTCTAACTCACTTCACCTCTGCATTTAAGGATTGTTTCATTTTATTAAATATATTGATAAAGTTCATTACATATGAAAATGTGAAAAATAATGACGAGACTTTCAATACTAGATAGCTCAGAAAAGGCACTAGAACTTAAAGGGTTAATAACTCTAAAAACCAAATTCATAGTTAAAATAAACAAAGACAGAAAAGCCTTAACCACTTGTGGTAGGCAGCTTTAAAAGACGGCTTCCAGTCATTCTCACTTCCTCATATGTAAAAGAGATTATGAACTGATTATTATTATAAACAATTATTAGGCAATGAGAATTATTTTTCTATTTATCACTGCTGTACTAAATCAAATTTGAAGTTGGAAAGTACCACTGACCACAAGAATTAACTTAAGCTATAAAGCACTAGTATATTTAAACAATATTAAACAGCAATAATAAGAGCTGCGAACTTGCCTCAAATCCATCATGTGCATTCCCTCAACCTACATGATTCTGAACGGTTAAAGCACTTCTTACAGCTGATCACCATGTTGTCCCCATAGGCATCAAGCAAAGCAAGGACCTAAGTTACCTCACCCTTCCACAAACATCTGCTTTCATAACACTGATTTACTATAGTAAAGAGGGTACTGATCCAGTTGAGAGATTTTTCCATTAGCCACAGATTCCTAAGACAGGGCTAACTACAGAGTCTAATTATTCATTTTTTTCCCAGTTAATGTCAACAAGTGCTATAAACAAAGTTTCCCTGCCCTATAACCCCAAATTTTATATCTACAACCCCAAATCATAACAGCTTTAAGTTTAAACTCCTATAATTTTTCTAGCCTCTTTAAAGACAAAGGATATTCTAGCAACATTACTTGTTAACATACTCATGATCACAGCAAATTTAAGTCATACTTGGCCCCTCTGCACAAAAAAAAAACAACAAATCCTTCATCCTATATTTGCATAGAGCTGTAATCTGTGACTCTTTCTTTTTTGATTCTCTGGTTTTCCAATATTCAAATTTTAAAGTGTATCACGAATGGACCCAAACACAACTAAATACAGCTTTTTTAAAGTCTCTACATGATCTACTGCTTCCAATACAATCAATTTATAAAATTTAGATTTCTAGCTTGCCCTTTCGAAATAGGCAATCAAGTCTGTTCCATTCTAAGTTGAAATTGACAGCAGTAAGTTAAATTTCTATCCATGAAAGGGTCTGGTAATAGCGAGTAAGGAGGGTAAATTGGGGAAGAAAAAGAAACCATGATGGCAAAGTATTTCTCAGATGATAGGTCATGAAAATGATTCTTTATATCTCTAAATTACATTTAAACTAGATGAAAATGTGACCTATCGTTATGCTGAAACAAATACTTGAGAGGCTTTAGCATACAACTTTGTCTAATCATCTTCCTGAAAGACAATAAAGACAGGACAGAAATCAAAAGGTCAAACTCACATAATATATTTCCTTAATTAGAGTATCAGATGAAAACTCTCAAATTTATAGGTAAAATGTGCATCTGAAATATAATCATCTCAGGAACAGGCCAGGATATAAAAAAAGAAGCAAGTTCAAGGGTATTGAGCACTGCAAGAGACTGCTAAAATCATTCAAGCATCAACTAAAAGCTCAAATTTTATCAGAGTATGTATAAATCAACTTTATTAGGTATTGCAATCTAATACATCCTTATGACAGTGACATCTGGCTGAGAAACACAAATAAGTGTTTAACGACTATTTATGAGTATCAGGTTTCTGGAAGAAAATTATTTTAACAGGATAGATTTTGTGTGTGTTAGTCAAATTTCACTAAAATGGCTACTAAAATAAACTGTCAGTTTTACCGGACCCCTAAAACAAATTTCTTCATTTGTTGATAATACATAGTTTGGTTTATTCCTTAATAAATGAGGTGACCAGTGCAGTGATGGTCATAGAAAAAAAAAAAAAAGTTTACTACTGGTTTAAAAGTAAATAAAATATTTCAATGAAAAAGATACAACGCAATGCAGTGCCATATAAAACACTGAGGGACAAAATCAAACACAATTACATACTATGGTGACGTACCATAAATTCTGTAAAAGTAATATATGCTTGTCTAAAATTCCTATAATATAATGTTTAAGCAAAGGCATACATACACAAAATCTCCTTTAAGGTCTATACTGCATGCCTCTGTTTAAAGTCCTTCACGGGCTTTCCACTGCTTTAGACTAAGAATCACTCTCCTCCTAGATTGGCTCGCAAGGCCCCCATACCTTAGTTCCTGCCTGCTTCCTTTCACGCTGCTCCTTTCCCATTACAGACCACAGACCAACCACCCCGGCCTCTCTCTTGGTTCAACATGCCAAGTCTTTTCCACTCCAGACTTCGCACTTGGTATATCACGTGCCTGAAACATTATTCCCTTAGCTTTTCCAACAGGTGGTTCTTTCTCATTTTCCAAGTACCACCTCAAATGTCATTTCCTTAGACTACATTCTGAACAGCCTTCACCAGTTATTCACTTTTCTCTCCCTTTCTCCCCCTTCCTCTCTCCTTTCCACAATGTTTATTTCCTCCTGTGTACTTATCAAAATCTAAAATAGTCTTTATTTAATAGTTTGCCAGGCCGGGCGCGGTGGCTCACACCTGTAATCCCAGCACTTTGGGAAGCTGAGGTGGGCAGATCACCTGAGGTCAGGAGTTCGAGACAGCCTGGCCAACATGGTGAAATGTCATCTCTACTAAAAACACAAAAATTAGCTGGGTGTGGTGGTGCATGCCTGTAATCCCAGCTACTGGCTGTGGCAAGAGAATCACTTGAACCCGGGGGGCGGAGGTTGCAGTGAGCTGAGATCGCGCCATTGCACTCCAGCCTGGGCAAAAAGAGTGAAACTCTGTCTCAAAAAACAAACAAACAAAAAAAAAACATTTTGCCTCAGCATTGTCTGTGTCATTATTGCCCACCTGCTACCTGTGACTGCTCATAGCTGGAGCTCTATAAACACTTGCTGAATGAATGAAAGTCATACTCTTCCACGTCATACTCTCCCACTATATAAAGTTGTACAAATACAAGTATATCACTGTTTTTTGGGTAAAATATATCAGAACAGAATTTACTGTAGTTTTACATTTACATTATGTCCCATCCACTCCCCTCTAAAGCAGACTAGTAGTCTCAGTTCTCAAATGTTATATTTTATACGAATGTCATTTCTATTATTTATCCACTTACATTTGGATGTTTACTATTGTTATTTCAGGGAGAATAACTAATTTGACAGGGTAACTCCATTTAGTGACCTCCCAATTGAACAAGTCAGTAATTCCCTTATATCTGACTCTAATTACATGTAAGGGTAATAATGTAAATTTCTTTCCCTCAAGCATAAAGTGCCCAAATATTACAAGACGCTGTGTTGAGATGTGCTACACAAAGCACAAGTTTTCCAGGAAGGTACATAATTGTTTTCGACATTTTGGTACTTACGTATTCATAAGTGATGTTAGTATTTTACTTATATTTGTAGTATCAAATTAGTAAGTTTTCCTCTTAAACATATTTCATCTAAAAATTTACTTACTATGCAGGTATTGTAAAAATCGTGAAGGCATGAAAGAGATGACTAAGGTTTGGAAGACACTGGATTAGATTACCTTGGAAACCTTTGTCTTTCTCTTCATTGTTCACTTAATCTACTATGTCAGGCTCTTGGGGTACAGAATGACCAAAAACCTCACCTACCCTCAGACCCCTTGGTCAGGAGAGCTAATATTTTTTATTTTATTAAAAAAAAAAAAAAAAAAAGGCCAGGTGCGGTGGCTCACGCCTGTAATCTCAGTGCTTTGGGAGGCCGAGGTGGGTGAATCACCTGAGGTCAGGAGTTTGAGACCAGCCTGACCAACATGGTGAAACCCTGTCTCTACTAAATATACAAAAATTAGCTAGGGGTGGTGGTGCACGCCTGTAATCCTAGCTCCTCAGGAGAATGAGGGAAGAGAATTGCTTGAACCCGAGAGGCGGAGGTTGTAGTGAGCTGAGATTGCGCCATTGGACTCCAGCCTGGGCGCAAGCGCAAAACTCCATCTCAAAAAAAAAAAAGATTTTTTTAGGGAATATGTTAACTGGAGGTCCAATATTTTCATTACTTTGAATAGTAAAATTTACTTCACTGTTTAATAAATCTGTTTTTTCATTAAAGGGAGGCTCTTTTAAAACAAACAAATTAAAACTAGTAAGGAAAAAGTATTATAAAGTTGAAGATATTTTTAGTTAAAATGCTCAAAACATACATATTACTTATTACTATAAGTTTTTATTGCAAAAAATATTCCCTTTACTGAATGCTCATCTGCAAATCCTGTTTTACAAGAACTTTCAAAATGAACTTATGTATCAGAAAAGGAAATCTATCCAAATTGAAGACAGTAACAAAATTATGAGAGCAATTTAGTAAGAGGGAAACCAAAAAGATTTGAGCAAAGAAAAGGATCATAAAATTGGGTGTTTTGTCTCTCAAAGTGATGCTATAAAGGAAACTAATTTCACCTGAATTATATATTACTTCTTGAAGTCATGCCTTGAAAAGTAGTAGCTATTGTATACTGCAGTCTGTCCTCGTCTGTCCATCAAAACCGAACCAATCTCAGCATACTCTAGTACCCTGGAGAAACTGCTTCCCAAGGAAAATACATCTCCACCAACAATAGCAGCATTAAACTCTCTCACCAAGACTCCTAACTTGGGGGTCATGTTAGTGCTTTTTCTTCTCTATTAACATATTCAGGTGATTTTTGCTCAACAAATATTTACTGAAGAACAGCTATGTTAGGTTCTGAAGACACTAAAATAAAAATACACAGTTCCTGACATTTATACTAGGGAAGACAAACACAAAAGCAAAGGTAAATGTATAATTACAATGTTATTTGATCAATAATAACATCACTTGAGTAAGACTGATTTGGAGGCTGACATGTCTGAGGACAGGGTAAAGCACAAACTGCTAATTAGCTGCATAGTTTCTATTCTCCCCTTCTTTCTGACAGAACTTCACCTATCTGGGGTAATCATGTAGCTAGAGGGAGCCAATAAGATATAAGATGGCAGTAAGTAAGATTTTCAGGAAGACTCCTTCAAAGAGCTGACTAAACTACAAAATGTACCCTTCTGAGTAATCCCCTACTGCAAGTCTTCTTCCTGTCCAGAATGGATGGTGGAACAGATTAGAAGCAGCCTGGGACAGTGATTGCATTGGGGTGGCCATACAAACCCTGGTCTGCCTCCTCCAACAGGTATTTTACATGCGGGAAAAATAAATGCATTTGTAAATACCACTCTTACATGCCTTTCCTGTCATAAGCTGTCAAATATCTTCTCCTAGATATAAATGATATGAATATCAAGGTTATCAAGACTATGTTAATAAAGAGGCATGTGTAGGATTATGAAGGATAGGGAAAAGGTTACCAAGCAAACAGGAAAAAGAAACTCATCCCAGTCAGGAAGAGTCATGCAGACACAGTATATTCACCACGGTCGGGCACATGGATGGTGGTGAGGGACAGAGGACAACAAAGAGATGCAGTTAGAGATCTGGCAGAAACCAAATCAAGAACTTTCTACATGGCATGATCAAACAAGTCAGTAGCAAAATGCTTAAGAATTTCAGGCTGGGTGCAGTGGCCCACACCTGTGATCCCAGCACTGTGGGAGGTTCAAGACCAACCCTGAGGGCAACACAGGAAGCCCTCATCTCTACAAAAAATACAAAAATTAGCCAGGCATAGCGGCAAGTGTCTGTAGTACGAGCACCTGGGAAGCCTGAGCCTGGGAGGCGGAACTTGCAGTGACCTGAGATTGTGCCACTGCACTCCAGCCTGGCTAACAGAGCAAGGCTCTGCCTCAAAAAAAAAAAACAAAAAAAGAAAAAAAAATTAACAAGGAGACAGAACGCTTAAATGTATATTTTAGGAAAACAGTGATAAATCAAAGGCAGAAAAACCATTTAGAAAAGCTATTATAGTTGGGTGAGAGATAAAGAGTACTTGAGGGGATAGACACTAGAAAATGACATAAGGGAATTTTCTAGGGTGAATGACAATGTTCTATATCTTGATTGGGGTACTGGTCTGTCAAAATGTCAATTGTACACTTAGGACATGTACATATATTATCTATAATTACATTTCTTTTTTAAGTACTTGAACTACAGTAATGGTGAAGAAAGGACAATTAGAGGTATTTATAAAGTAAAATGAACAACACATGGTGATTAACTAAATGTGAGGAAGTTAGTGACAAGGAGTATAGGGTGACTTTCAGTGCCCTAATCTGAATGACTACAAGGTCAGTGCCCCATCTGAGATTTAGAAACAAAAAGTTGGTGGTGGGACAGGAAAGGGTAGTTAGAGAAGAAAAAGGAGATGCTTTGAGTTTTAAATTTCAAAACACTGAGTTCTAGGGTCTGGGAATATTCAGATAAGATTAAAATACTCAAAAGAAACAGCTTGGGCTTGGATTAATTAAGGAATAATTAATGTATAATTGTTAACACTAACAGAACACATGGAATGGTAATAGAGGAGTGTTTCTCAACTTGGGTGGTGTACAAAGGTTGGGGATAAAACTGGCATTTGAAAGAACAGGTCTTTAGTGTGTGGAATTTGGTCTTCCTGGCCCTCTTGGCAGGTAGAAGAGGGGAAGAGAATCACCTTCATGTAAGAACCACTTGAAGAGTAAGAAACCAAGTAGGTCAAGGATAGAACCCTGAGGAACACCATCATTATAGGCTGAATCCAAGAAGGAGACTAAGGAAGGACACAAAGGTGGGAGCATCCAGAGCAGGCAGTCACATGGTAATACATGATCAAGAATGGCAAGACAAAATGAATAGCAATAAGCATTAAATTTACCAATACTGTCAGCTAAAAAGAAGTGAAGCTGTCTGATGAATTTAGCAATAAAGAATTTACGAAATGAAATTAGAGGGTTGGTAAATAGAACCCCAACTGCCATAAATTTAGGAATAAATCAAAGGTAAGGGAGTGTCCAAGAGTCTGAATGAGAAACCACAGACTACACTGGCTAAAGCAGAGTCATGGTCACGACAGGATTTATATTAGATTGTCTGGGTTCTTTTTAAATATGAGGAAGACTTGAGCATGTTAAAATGCTGTGGTATAGAAGCCAATAGAAAGAAAAGAGGCTTAAGATTAAAAAGAGAAGGCATAAGTGATGAAGCAAAAATGCAGCAAGTAAAAACATGCCCTAAGGCAGCAGCAATGTGGAAGGTACCTCTAAGAAAAGAGATTAAGAGTTCAACCAGTCTCTTGATTGAACAGGAAAGGGCTGATAAAATAGGAAGAAATGAAATGTAGATGCAAGAAGTATCAGAGGTAGGGCAGTTCCAAGTGATGATCAGGTTCAGTCTGTGGCAACTGAAGTGGATTAGTATTTACAAAAGCCAAAGAAGTAGATGGCTAGGTAGTATAAGATGATTTCAACAGAGAACTGTGAACCAGATGCCAGTTTTTCAATCTGAGACTCACCTAGAAGCCATTAAATTATAGGGCAACTGAGATGATTATCACTAAGTCTGAAAGAGAAGGGATTTTTTATATTAAGGATATAATGCTCACCTGAAATAGGATTAAAGTATTTAAAAAGAAAGGCAGGGAGGGAGAAAGGGAAAAAGAAAAAATAAAAAGGAAGAGGGTAGAGCAAAGGAGGGTGCAGAAAAAAGGGGTGGGGGAAGAAAAAGAAGACAAAAAGAAGCCTCAGAGATACCAGGGGAGTGAGAGACAGCAGCTTCAGCTTGGCAGAGTTGAAAGGGAAGCAGTGGCTTCAGGAAACTAGAAAATTCCAGTTCAGGAAATGAGTTGGACTGAGTTCTCAAAGAAGGAGCAAATCCTACTATCTGCCAAACTAATAGCATTATATGTATTTTAATGCAAACCCTCCAGTAAGGTATAAATTAATATTGCTTTTTTACAGCAGGAAACTGAGGTTCAAGATTAAGTAACTTTTCCAAAGTCATGGTGTCAAATGGCTGAGCTAGGGTTTGAACTCACGTCTGCATGGATCCATTATGGACACCTGCTTTCGGTTACACTTATGTTTTATTAAATTTACTACCTCGCCTTTATAATTTCACTCTCTAGCCTTGGTAATCTATCCCTTCTCAATTAATTTCTGAATTTGTACTTTCCTTCTGTTTATGTCATTATCTCTGAGTGAAATGCTTTCCCCTCAATACAATACCTAATTCAGCACCCCGACTTTCTAAACAAACTCTGTTCAAAACTCTTCCTATATCCTCTAAGAAATCATTAAGTAACTCTGCATGACTTACTTCAATGTTTTTTAGCAGACACCCCTTAATATTCAACTGTGTTAATGTTTATTACATGTTTCTGTATAGGTTCTCCATTTTAGTTTGCAGGTATGTCTGCCCCACTACAGTAGTTTACAGACACCTTGAGGACAAAAGCCATTTCTAGTATTTACTTTTTTTTTGAGATGGAGTCTTGCTCTGTCGCCCAGGCTGGAGTGCAGTGGCCGGATCTCGGCTCACTGCAAGCTCCGCCTCCTGGGTTCATGCCATTCTCCTGCCTCCCGAGTAGCTGGGACTACAGGCACCCGCCACCACGCCCAGCTAATTTTTTTGTATTTTTAGTAGAGACAGGGTTTCACCATGTTTGCCAGGATGGTCACCATCTCCTGACCTCGTGATCTGCCCACCTCGGCCTCCCAAAGTGCTGGGATTACAGGTGTGAGCCACCGCACCCGGCCTAGTATTTGCTTCTTATTCCTCCATTATACCCAGGTACAACTCCCTTTTTTCAGGCACAGAGTGGATGAACAGTGTGGTTTATAAGTAAGAGATGAATACACACACACACATATTTAAAAAGCATATATTTATATTTTTTCTAAATACACAAAATATCTTTAGTAAAGGTCTAACAAGCAGTAAAACAACAAAAGAATAAACAAAACAAAGAATAGAACCAAAGAGCTTTATGAATTAAAAGGCAGGCAGTCTCTAAATAAGGACTGATACATACAGTCATTAAATATGAGGAAGAATGTTACTAAACAAATCAGTCTAGATTCAAATGTTAATGTCTTTTTCTAAGTTTATAGACATAATTAAAGACTGAAACAATTAAGAACTTTTTTTGTTTTCATTCTACAGTAAATCAAGCTACAGCCTATTCTACCTATCTTTAGGCAGTGTCTTTTATGAAATTTTTTCAGAATAACTGTATGAACAAAAGAGCCCAGGTTATTAGTGCCATTAAAATGTGTGTACTGCATAAAAACAACTAAACATTTTCCATGGCTCTACATGACACATGTTTTCAAGGTTGGTACAAGCATTTACAATTCACACCATATGTGGTGTTCACCTTTTCTCTTGTGTCTTGCTCACCAGTGACATTTCATTTACCCGTACTTGTTCAGTAATAAATCCGTACCCAGGAAAGACAACATGCGTATGAAATCTATACACTGAAGTTAGCCAAAAGTGAGCATGTTTTCTGCTTTAATTTACTTTAATGCAAAAACAGAAATGACTATTTCTTAAAGTATGTATTTTAGGAGAAGATGTTTCAAATGAAAAAGAACACCATAATTGCATCAATATGAGAAATAGTGAATATTCTATCTATCTTCTTGGTGTTTTCAATGTTTTAGAACTGCTGCTGTAAAAAAAGAATCTTGTTTGAAGTTTGTCATCTTGTATTGCGTAAACAACTGACACAGCTGTTACATACTATCTATTAACATCACTCACATAAACACTGATTCAAATGATTCTTCTTCATTTCAACCAGACTACCAACAACTCTTGTCAAGGCAGTCTTCTCAGGTGTATTTTACCACAGAAACAATCTCAAAATGATGTGTGAGGTAAGTAAACACACTACCTTAAGAAGACAAGGATTAGGAAAATAAAGTTAAACGTTAATTCTCGTTTAAAAAATATCTAACATCAGAAACCACCTTACCGCAGTGTAGACTTGCTAAAATGTACAGTTCTCACCACATTCACTAACACTGTGGACTCTGACTTTTCCACAAAGAAACCATAAAATAATGGACACTGAAATGTCAAATTAGATGTGATCAAGAGAGCAATACTTCAGTTTTAGTTGCTTCTTCCTACTACATTTAAGCCAATACAATTTAAGACATAATCTATTATCCAAGTACTTATGACACAGTATGCACATTACTTTTACTTACCAAGTCATATATCTGGTTTGCCAACTGAACCTTCTCATCTGCATCTTCCAAAGCTTTATAGTAGTCCTGAATGAAAACATTTTCATTTCAAAAATAAATTAATTCTTTAAAAATATTCGTATGCAGGACATACAACTGCATTTTCATTATCATACCTTGTTATCACAGTCATCCTACCTTAGTAATACAAAACCTGTTAGAGGTCAGGAATGGTGGCTCATGCCTGTAATCCCAACACTTCGGGAGGCCAAGGAGGACGGATGACTTGAGGTCAGGAGTTCAAGACCAGCCTGGCCAACATGGCAAAACCCCATCACTACTAAAAATACAAAAATTAGCCGGGCATGGTGGTGGGCGCCTGTAATCCCAGCTACTCAGGAGGCTGAGGCACAAGAATTGCTTGAACCCAGGAGCCAGAGGTTGCAGTGAGCTAAGATTGGGCCACTGCACTCTGGCCTGGACAACAGAGCGAGACTCTGTCTCAAAAAAACAAAAAACAAAACAAAACAATAACCTGTTAGAAATAGGGTGGATGGAAAAGGGTTAGATTTTATGCACAATGGCCAAGAGTAAAAGGGAGATGTTCAGAATTTCTAGAAAGGATATAATTAAAAGCAAATGCCATCGTAAGTCTAGAAAAAGTTATATGAGTTAACGAACAGTATTTAAAATAAAAAGTTAACTAAAATTTATCTAAGTTGTAGAGTACATTTGCATTCCATTAAAAAAAATTTGTTAAAGTTCAGCTATTGAAAGGATTCTGATCTGCATTTCCCTATTTTCCAGTTGTTCTTTAACTCCCACTTTAAAATAGGTATATATTCATACAACTCAATCTATATTTTAGATTTTGCCTCAACTTATTAAATTATTTTTTTTAAAAAGAGGGGGAAAGAAGATGATACTATGAATTTCCATGGGGTACTAGACTTTTCAGGGTATACTCAAGGTACACTCCACCAAAAATTTATTAGGTTAAAGAGATGATTAGTGACTTTGGGATGTGGCTATATCATGTCTATACTCACAAATACATGTCCCTCCAGGTTTCTTCCAAGCTAGGACCACTTCTGTTATAGAGTATCATTTTTTTTTTCCCCTAACAGAAATAATCTTCCCTCCATGTGGTAGAATAAATAACAACATTACTACTCAATTTGTAGTTTCCAAATTTCTTTTTTAATTGATCCCCTTTTTTTGGTTTTTTTTTTTTTTTTTTTTGAGACAGAGTCTTACTCTGTCACTCTGTTGCCCAGGCTGTAGCGCAGTGGCACGATCTAGGCTCACTGCAACCTCCACCTCCCGGGTTCAAGTGATTCTCCTGCCTCAGTTTGTCAAGTAGCTGGGATCCCAGGCACCCACTACCACGCCTGGCTAATTTTTGTATTTTTAGTAGAGACAGGGTTTCACCAGGTTGGCTAAGCTGGTCTCGAACTCCTGACCTCAGGTTATCCACCCGCCTCAGCTTCCCAAAGTGCTAGGATTATGGGTGTGAGGCACCAGGTCCGGCCTCTTAGTTGATCCTTGAACAATTCTATGAACACTGGGTTTCGGAAGGCATTATTACTCAGAAATATCAAGATTTAATGTCACACAGCTAAATAGCAGAGTCATGACCAAACTCAAGTCTTTTCAGTTGTTCTTCAAATGTATCCATCCCGGAATGAACTGGATCATATTTGTAAAGCAAACTTTGAGATGTGAGTGTATACTCACTCAGTTCTGGAAGAGAGCTATAACCACTATAAAACTAACAAAACCTCAAAGAATTCTATGTTTCCAGACCAATTCACGTGCAAATTTGGAGTTTTTAACTAAAAGGCTTTCTTAAGTTCCTTCTAACTTTTAAGATTTTGTTCTCTGTGGGCCCACTAATTCAGGTACCTAGCAATATATAAAATATTCTTCAAGGTCTGCTGATGTTTATTTACGCTAGTTTGTGGACAAAACTGGAATACAGTACTCCATCTCTGGAAATGACTCAACTTTAATTATACACAACTAGAATAAAACAAATAGAAAAAAATGTAACTTTTAAATGGTCTGTCACTTTCTAATAGTCACTAATTATTGAAACAATATTTTTAATTACCAAAATGCTTTAATGACTAAAAATCGCTATCTGAAGCTCTAAACCACACTAAATTATTTACATTCTAAAGAGTCATTGATAATATTCCCTTATTTTGATATCCAGATCACTATTTAATTTTGAAATATCTTTTTCAGAGGGTCCCAATATTTCTTGATAAATTATCCAAAGTGTCGCACATACTTTTTTGATGGATGCCATTTGTTCTTCTCTCCATTCAGGTTTATTTTTCTTTGCATTCATAAAGAATTCACTGACTCTTTGTTCTAGTTGATCCATTGCATCTATGACATAATAAAAAAATCATATTAAATGACCAAATTCATATACTAAATATACATGGTTTGATTTAGGGAGGGAAAAAATCTGACAATATATACTCTTTCACTTTGCCAGTAACTTAAATATGTTATGCTTTGATTATGTAAATATATAAAGCCTCAATTACCTTCCTTTAAAAAGTTACAATTTTCCTTATTGACAGATTATTTTTGTTTTTGTTATTTCAAAATTTTTTCCAATAGCCAAAGTAGAGTCAACAAAGTAGATCGGCTCTATCCTATAATTTTTGAGCAATACAGCCTTGGGGTCAAAAGCTATAGGTGTTAATCAGACAAATGTACCAAAACACAATGAAAACACCATTAGATAATCTTCACATTTCTTTTAACAAGAAAAAGTGATAAAAAGATTTGGTATATGGCATTAAACATCTCATCATGTCATATCCCAACTGAAAGTAGTAGGTGCAATCATTTAAACATTAATTCTAGATAAATTTTCCCCAAATTAAGTGCTAAGACTAATCATCTCATTGGATGTCTGCTTAAAAAAAAGGAAAAATTAATAAAAAGGATTCTGTTGTTACGTAAGTTGAGAAAAATCTTTTCATAGCATACTTCTTTTGGAGATTTTCAGTCCACAATAGCCTTTTAAAGACTCTGTGAAGTACTATGGTTAATTTTCAGTATCTTCCTTTGTTTAAATAAGCATTTCTGAATTTATTTGGCACACTGTTCTGTTAATCCATAATATCTATTAACTTCAGAAAATTCGTTACTGTAAAGAAATGCACGTTTAAAAACCCTGTAATATGTATTCTGTAAGCCCAAATTATGAGAATTTAAAATTTTAAACAAAATATAAAAATAAATTTAAAATAAGTTACCCTTTATTTAATGCCTACTTCGTATCAGATACTATAAATTCTAATCCATCTGTAATATTTTAAATCCTTAGATGATTCTCTTTTTATAGACAATGAAAGCCCCACACAAGTGGTAATACAGTCAGAGTCAATGAGTAAATTAGTAAAGCCCTAAAACAAACTCAGATCTATCTGACATCCATGTCTATGCTCAGTCCTGCAGAAAATACTTCTTCAGCAAATCTTTAGCATTTCGACTACACTAAAATTAAAATGAATTTGTGAGATAGCTGGAGAACCACACACACAATTCATACTTCATACCACAATCCACTGAACAGAAGGTGGCTTCCATGCCACCACTTTTTATTATGTGCCACCTGAAACTTACTGGAAAAATATACCCATAAACAAAGGGTATAGAAGTGGGTGTGTGGTCATGGGCAGAGAAGACAGGGGCAGTGAAAAGGACAGGTTCTTAGCTGCAGCAAGTGGTCCCTAAGCCACCTATTTATAGTCCTTGCTCTACGAAAGAGCAAAGTTAATTTGGGGAAAAAGTCACAGAGACTACCAAGCTATCACTGAAAGAAAAATAAATGTTCACTAACTGCTAAAATTTTTAGTACAGCACATAAGAAACTTTACAGTGAAATCTAATTTCTGTCACTCATTTTAACCAAGAAAATGACGATTCTGTTACAATTTAAAATGTATCTTATAATGTGTAACTAAGTTTTCAAAATTTGACATTCGCCAGGGTCTCTAAAGAGCTATATATAACCTGTGCTTCTATGCTCTCCACTCTTGAAAAACTGAATAGGATGAACTTTAAAATAAGTATAAATGCTGAAATCTAAGTTCGATACGAAAAGGCTCAAGACAACATCTCAACATTTATTATGCTGACGTGCACTGAAACATAGATAACTATCTCAATGACGGTAGAGAAATATTTTTTGCACAATCCTACATTCTAGAAAGGAATACACCTGTCCCAATGCCGCCTCCTCTTGCAACAGCCAGAAAAAAGTAGCATGGGAGAGAAGGAAAACGCGAGATTCAGGGCTGCCAGTTCTTTTTGACAACTCCTTATGCACCAGCGGAGTGAGCCAGAGGACAGTGAAAGAGCATTAGGCGCTAGCAGTGATGAAAAGCAAGTCTGGCACTGAACGCGCGCAGCCAACATGAAGAGCAGACGCGCCGACTTACTCTGCACCTGCAGGTCCATCTCGCGCATTTCCGTGAAGCGGTCCCGCAGATCCATAGGAAGCTGCTCAATCACTGTCAAAGGGAGAGTCCGTCAGAGGGGCGGGGCCAACGGCGAAATACGCGCTTACGTCACTGCGCGCGTGCGTCAGGGGGGTCGAGGGGGCCGGCAGCCCACAACGAGGCTGCCAGTTACCGTGAGAGAGAAACATCCCCCGCCGCCCCCTCCCTCCCGCCATCTCGCTGCCCGTCCACTCGCGCTCTTGCCCTCCCGCAGGTCCCACCGGCGGCCGCCGCCAGCGCCGCGCACTCACTTTCCAGATAGTCTTCTAGGTACAACATCGCGGCCCTTAGAGCTGAGGGAACAAGGGGGTCCAGGGGTTTATTTGTGTCACTCGCTGTCGCCGGAGTTTTGTCCCTTCCAATATGGCGCCTCCGCTAGCAGCACCCGCTCGACTCCGGCAAAAAAAAAAAAAGAGAAAAAAAAAAAAACCACTTTGGCGCCTGACGGCGCTTGCCTCACTGCCGCCCGGAACTGCTATTGGTTGGTTAAAGGAATGACGTAAGCCGGCCGGTGTTCGCCCCCGTGCCTTTGTGGGAAATGTAGTTTTCTTCCTGCTGAGCAAGGGTTGGCGCGCTGGCGGCTCCCCTCGTAGAAACTACCAATACCAGGCGCCATTGCAAACAGTGCGTAACAGAATCCGAAATGCGGTGCCTCTGTTTATTTGTTGATTTTTGCACAGAGAATGGCGGGAGTTGTGTGCGCCTGCATAACACAACTAGGAACAACTTTTCACCTGTTCTTTGCTGTGATTCCATGCCCCGGCGTTTGTGAGTCATGGGTTTCAAAAAGTGCCAGGCAAATAGCAAAGGTTCTAAACGCTAGAATAATCAGCAAAGTTCGGGGAATTTGGGTTACTTAAACTAGAACTCTCTGCTGGAACTTATCCTCATTATTCACTCCTAAAATATAAGAGAGACACCTGGTTGGCTTACGTCTAATTTTGAAATGGTTTATACTGAGACTGTGGAGTGAATATGCATTTCCCAGATTAAAAGATGCACAAATAGTGTCAATAGCCACTTACGTATTGTAGTTTGCAGTCCGTCTAATCGTCATTCTAATGTAATTGATCTATACATACAATGTGCACCCACAAATAATAGTAATAATAATAATCATCATCATAGTGAGCAGCCATGAATTACGAATGGAGCCTTCATTTCGAATAGGCTGTAATAGCAGTAACTTTATGTTGAGTAAATAGTCCATATTCGAGGTTGGTTGTCTTGGGCGTTCTTTTTCTACTTTTCGACGTCTCCCAGCGAAGGTTTTCCTGTGATATAGTTAGTACGTCCCTACTCAGTTTCTTTTTACATTGTTTTTATTAAAAACTCTTGCATTCAATAAATACTAGGTGTTGTTTTCCTCTCTTCTTAGCTCTTCGATTTTCTGGGGAAATTGTCATTAGTTGATAATTTATTTTTCATTTTGTGTTTTTCAGATTGCAGTTGAAACTGTGTGTGTGTGTTCCCTGCTTTCCTTCTCCATTACATACTCTTACTCAAGGTTTTCACTCATCTTAAGCAGGAAACTTCCCTGTCGTGAATGATGAATCATCATGAATCTCAACGGAACCTTACTTCGATCTGAATAAGAATTAGAATTTTTTAGTTTCTAGTTAATTTTTTCATTACTTGCATCTAAAATCAAGTACTTTCAATCTTTTTCTCCCTTCTTTTCCTTCTTTCTTCCTTTCCTCTTTCCCATGCTTCCTCCTTCTGGTTGCTTTTAAGATCTCTTTGACGTCTTTTTGCAGTTTTGCAGTGATCTAAGTCTAAATTCCTTTCTTATTCCCTTTTCTTTCCTTAAATTTTTAAAATTATGCTTAGGATTTGAGGGGATTCCCAAATTTCAGGATTGGTGTCTTGCAACAATTCTAGAAAATTTTCAACGATTGTCTTTTCAGTATTGCTTATTTCTCATTTTTTCCGTTAAGACTTACTCTCTTTATTCTCTTATTTATCTTAATCTTTCTTTTATATGTTTTATTTTAGAATTTTCAGAATTTTTCAGGTTTAGAAGTTCTATTTGGTTCTCTTTTCAAGCCATTTTCTAATTTATACAAATTATTTAGTCTGTATCTTGTTTCTGTTAAACCTAATATTGAAAAATGTGTGGGCCTTTTTGCGCTATTGCTTCAGAAATGGGCACTTTTGCTTATGGTGCCTATTTCCTGTTGGATTGTGATTTTGGACTCTGAATTCCTGTTCCTGGGATTACAAGCATAAGGATTCTTTGAGGCTGGAGTTGAAATTGAGTTTTCCTGGAGAGCATTAGAATTTGCTTGTCAATTTGTTTGGAGACATCATAAACCCTAGGACCAGATTAAATTGTCCACTTGAGGTTTATTGTATTGCACAGATAGATTGAATTTGGGCCTCTATCCCAAATGAATTGTTACAGATTCTCAGAGGAGAATTTTTTCTTTCTTTCTTTACTGGGCTCCAAGGCCAAGACACGTTTCATTACTGGCCTATTTTGTGCATGAGGCTTATAAGTCATTTACCCTTACATGGAGCGTATAGTCCATTGGGGTCCCAGATTTTTGTCTGCTATAAGACTCTTCCTTTTGAACTGATACTTGGGTTTATCTTCTGAGCCTGGCATGCTGCACAGCTATTAAAGCAAGAGCTCTAGGTGTCCAGAACTTGACAGATAGTATCTGAACAAAAGCCTACTTTGGCTTGCATTTATTTCTCAGGATATTTTCATTTTCCTTCTTTTTCCCCTTTTATATTACCTCTGAAAATTCCTTAATTTCCTACTAGTTCATCAGTGTATTTTTTAAAATCTAGCACTTTTAGTTGTTTTCGCCAGGTGGCTCTTTCAGAGTAGCTAAAATGGTATGCTATCATAAATAGAAGTCCATCATTTCAGTGTAAACTGAGCTTCCTCAGGGAGTGTTCCATATTAAGGGAAATGAGATAATAAATGGTTCCCAATTCAGTCAGTATAAATACACACTCCACAGAAACCAAAAATAAAACTTACACATTGTATATTTTAGTTAATAAATGTAACTTTTATTGTTGGAACATGTATCAGCTGAGCTACAGAAATTATGTTTGCAAAGGCTTGTGATAACTTCTTACATCATTAGGTCATACAGTAGATACCATTTTCCAGTGGCTGCCTATTTAAAACCAATACTGCTTTTCTAGGGAGTGCTCCTCATATGGATTGACCATATCTGTATCAAAACTCATTAATTTATCAGGGATTGACCAAAGCTGGACCTATCAGATACATGTTCTTGTGATTTGAAATTGGGAATGAAAAGACACAGAGACTGGCAAACTTACAAGTACAAGACAGTAAATACATGGCCCACAAACTCCTGCTGGTGAGAGCCCCCAGAGAAGATCTAGTTTTTTCCTTGCCTTTCCCCCCTTTCTTTGTCAGTTTCTCTAACACTAGTTGTATAACCTTGAGAAAGTAATTTTAACACTCTGTCCCTTTGTTTCCTGATCTGTTAATGGGAAAATAGAAACAGTAGCAGAATCATAGGAGTGTGGATTGAAGTATTATCTATGCAAAACACTTATATTAATGCCATGTAAATGTTATGATTCAATAAACATCAACTATTACCATCATTAATATCATATGTGTCCTCCTAAGTTACTCATATTCCTTTTCGCTGCTCTTAGCTCTACCTTGTGCCCCTGCTTCTCTTGAGGCTGGACACCACCAGAACTCTAGGATTATCTCACCTACTAGTGTGATTCTGCCACTGTCATACTAAATATAAGGGAGAAATGAAGCAAGGAAGGCTGTGCAAGACTACGGCAGTTGGCCATGTGCGGTGGCTCACGCCTGTAATCTCGGCACTTTGGGAGGCCAAGGAGGTGTGGATCACAAGGTCAGATCGAGACCATCCTGCTAACATGGTGAAACCCCGTCTCTACGAAAAGTACAAAAAATTAGCCAGGCGTGGTGGCGGGTGCCTATAGTCCCAGCTACTCAGGAGGCAGAGGCAGGAGAATGGCGTGAACCAGGGAGGCGTAGCTTGCAGTGAGCAGAGATCGCGCCACTGCACTGTAGCCTGGGCAACAGAGCCAGACTGTCTAAAAAAAAAAAAACAAAATAAAAAACACTGCAGTTAAGGCGACTAGGTAAATAAAAATAGATGGAATTAAAATTTAGGGAAAGGATTCAAAAGTAAATATAGAATATGACTGTTTTGAGTCTAAGACAAGGGGAAATTTAAGTCCCTAACATAGCATGTTTCTCGAGGAACCCTTGCTTGAAGTCTTAAGGTTCTAACACTTTCCTATCTTACAAAGAAAACTACCATCTTGAAACCTATTAAAACTTTGAAGTGAAAATTTTTAAACTTTACACCAAGCAGTGCATCATCCCTGTGATGTGGGAAGAAAGCAGAGTAAAATGCTATCATGACATAAACCTACTTTTACATCTTCGAAACTCATCGAGTCACTCACTGGGTTGGTTATAAGCAGCATCAATAGGATGGTATTCTTCCCTTTAAACACCTGTGGAAGTTTTCAGCCTTTCCCCCCTCCCCTAATACCTACTAAAGAAACCTCTTTATGCACGTTCTAATTTCCTGGACTGGTTGCTGGGCGTTGGTAATGGAGAATCTGGAGTAAAAGAGGAGAGAGAGGAAGAAGGCAAGTATCTAATGGGAGGATAGTTAAGGAGATTTTGCCAAGGGGACTGCTCTCTATGCATTCAGTGGATGATAGAGGGATAATACTGATATAGATGGTGGGTTACTGGATACAAAGCCATCACAAAACCATTCCCTCAAAACAAATAGAAATTCTGGAAAAAAATGTAAGGATAACACTTAAAACAGAGAATGAAATCTCCAGGTACCAGAAATAAGAGTAAACTCAAAGTTGGTGTAGAGAATAAGAATTTAAGCTGAAAGAACTTGAGAGTTTTTGGGCTTTACTTGTTGGTTTCTGACTGTGTAAAGATACAAGCCTCAGGTACTGTGCTTGCAGGGAGCTAACGCTAACCATCTTGTAATAAACCAGTAATCAGGAAGGGTTACTCCTATGAAGTTGCCTGGGGAAACAATAATAAAGCTTTCTATCCATCCACCTGAGATCATGGGTGAAAAGGCAACCCAGAGGAATTTAGACCTCAAACTTGTACCATGCGTGGGTGTGGAACCCAAATTCAGACTGCACGCAAGCTACAGAGACCCTTTAAACAAGACAGTAAAAATCGGTCTGGCCTGGCAAAAGATGAGGGACCCCCCAGAGAGACAAATACAATAATATATAATAATATCCTTTAAGGATGTTCCTCATCTTAGGACACAGAGAGGAGCAATTGTGGATGGTGAGCTCACATTGAAACATTGCAAAACCCTGAAAGAAAAGAAGATGTGAAGAAATTATTGCAGATACAATAAAAAGGAATTCTACAAATGTGAGTACTGGGAGTCACGACTGATGAAATTAAACCAGAAAGTAGAACAAACAAGAAATAAAAAAACAAAAAACAAACATGTAACAATTGGAGAATCAATTTGAAATTTCTAATACCTGATTCGTAGGAGTTCCAGAAGGAGAGGATAGGAAAAAAAAGTGGAGGCACACATGAGTACATATGCTAGGATGACATTTAGATGAAGTTTCTGAGTAGATAAAAGTAATCTATGATGATAGAAATAGGAGAGTGACCACCTCTAGGAAAAGTAGATGATTAACTCATCTTTGATCCTTGGCTGACAGGGATTGTTTCTTATGCACTGCTCTGTTACAAGCTTGCAGAAGACACTAAGTTCATATTTGTTGCATGAATAAGAAAAGTAGTATTGGGTGGTTGTGGGCTTTTTAATCATATCTGAGTTTGACTCCTGTCTCTGTTATTTACTCGTATCACCTGAGCCAAGTTACTCAGAGTCCCTACATTGTTTTTTCATTCATGAAATGAGAGTAAGAAAGAACACTTGCATTGTAGGATTGTGACAAGTCTCAAAGGAGACAGTGTTTAACAGTACCTAGCACAGTGTCCAGCACATAAATGTAATCAGGAAAAACATTATTTGTAGAATTGACAGTACAAAGATAAATGATCTAGTAAGTGCCATGCCAAGGGCACTACAGTGGAAGCAGTCACCCCAGAGAAGGCAAATAAAGGGATGTATTGTCGTTAGAGGATTTAAAAACAATAATAAAACTGACTTTTACAGCCTGCTTTTTATTACCACCATGAGCCAGCAATTCTAAACAATGTCAGTGATGAAATATTTCTCCTGGAAAAAATATTCTGATAGTCTAAGGTCTAAACATTAGCTTCAGTTTTGGTGAAATTTTAATAACCGAGACATTATGTAAATAGTTGATTGGACATAAAAGACAAGATACAACTTGAGTTCTTTCAGTTATATATGATCACTCGGAGTTTTTATTTGTATTTTAAATTTAAAACAGTGAAACTGAACTGCTAGGTGTAGTATCTCTGTGTTTGTTTACTAAATGCAAATTTTAGTTTAAATGTGAAACACATTACTGAATTGAATATTTCGAAAGTGGAAATGTATTGTTTTAAGATTGTTATTCTTCTTGTTTTTTATTTAATGGCTATAACATTTTAATGTAGTGACTCATTAGTGTAACAGGCCATTGTTTCTTTCCAAAAAAATGCTTAAATCTAATTTTAAAGATAATCATTACTTTTTTCTTCAATGCTATTAGTTGTTAATTGTTCACCACAAGCGTGATTATATGATAAAGTTTGAGAAAAAGAAAATTTGCCTTTTCTGAATTTATTTTGTTCATTATCATTATTCATTTAATTTCATGATTATTTCTGAAAAATAATATTCTTGTATAGAGAAGGAGCATGTTAAAATTAACTGCTTCAGGTGCCAGATATGCTAGGTAAGTATATTTAAATACTTCTCACAGGAAACAGGTGTAAATGTATTTATACACAATGCCATAATTGTCTTTAACTGTTTCCCTGGGTTTGATTTTGAAAGACTTAGACTCTCTAGCATTCATTTTGGTGAGACTGGTAATGTAAATATAAATTACCAACCATCTTCTCTTTGTAACACAATATGAGAATATTTCAGTGACTATAAGGACTTTTTACACTGCTGGAAATGCTCCAAAGATTTTCCTTGTCTGCTCTCTAGTATCACACAGGTACTCTATGATACTGACAAGAAGTGGTGTTTCGAAAATTTTAGCTTTTTTCTTATTTTTTATTTTTTACCTTGTCTTCAATGAATCCAAATCAGTAGAGTCTTAGGAATATTTATTTTGCTAGTAGGGTAAAAAGTATTTTTGTAAAGTAGGTTAGGGTATTCTTGCCATTGAGGAAATAAAGTGTAGAAGTATGACAATACAGTGCTTTTTTACACTCTGTCCATGAATATCTTATGAGACTTACCACATCATGGTCTAGAGCCTGCCTTTCCGACTCATTTGGAATTTTTCAAGGGCAGAAACCATGTTTTATTCATCTGTTGATCCACAGATCTGGCAGGTAATATGAGTTCAATAAAGATGTGATAAATTATTGAATGAACGAATGCATGAGTATTAAGCAGAAGTTCATAAGATTCCAAGTTCAGAATAGAGAGGGCAACATAAAGTTGTCATGATTGTTAACCATTAAGCTCTTTGAAGAAAATGGGATTCCAATTGTCATTCAAGTAGCTGGACTGGAATGCTGAGAAGAATATTCTAAATAGAATTCTTTGAAGAATTCTCAAATACAGAAGTAGGTCAACCCCCTTCATAGCGATTTTTAATTAGGCTGACCTAAAAGGAGAGGCAGAGGGAAATTGAAAGTAATATGGTAATTCTTGAAGCTCTATATTTTTAAAAACTCTTTGAAGTTGTAAATATTAATATAGCATAATAAATAAGACATCTAGGGAATTTGAGAAATAGTATTACTACAGTTTATTTCAGTAAATATTTACTGAACAACACATACTAATAATGCACAACATGACCAAGACACAGTCCCTGTTCTTGCAAAACATATAACTTTTTAAGAGAAATAGATGATTCAGGAAATGATTTAAACATAATGTACTAGATGCTATGATGTGGTGAAATTTTGAGGAAGGGACTAGATTCATCAAGAGGAAGTTACATAAATTTTATTGAGTTATGGTAGAGTTTTTTTAATGGATAATCATATTGATTCAGCAAAAGGAAAAAGTGATAACAATATAAAGATTCAATACATAAAATATCTACAGGTCAGACTTTGTAGTCATTAAATACCATGTTTTTGATTACTAACTATATATTAATGTGCAGTATGCACAGGGATGCTAATCAGAATATTTACACTGGTACAACCCTAACCAGTTGTTAAAATGTGGAAATGCTTCTAAATAGCAGCTCCTCTGAGCCACTGCAGTGTCTCATATCACCCTGTCTGCCCTGACCCTTCCTACGAGACTTTTTGGGCCTCTTATTACGTAGCTCCCATAGAGTTAAAACATGCACCGCAGAACTTTGCATCAATGAGGCCAGCCTCTGCTATGTAATTTGGTAATTATTTTGGATATCATTCCTGGATACATTATGAAGTAAAACATGGGTCACAACACTATGTGGAATATGATAGTACTTTTGAAAAAAAAAGTATGTGGATACATGGATACATACAGACATATTTATACTTTAGACTTCAGTTTACATTTTGAAAGTTAACAATAGATATTTCTGAATGATGGAATTTCAGGTGATTGTATTTTATCTACTTCTATATTTTTCAAACTTTAAAATTATTTTATAATCAGAAATATATTGTACGCACATACACACGAAATAAAAGCAATGAGATTGACAACCTATGTGGTGTTTTGTGTCTCGAAATTTTTTTAAGTTCTAAAAACGTTGGTCCAATATTTTTGCAACTACTCTCAAAACTATTTTATTCTCAAAAGACTTTCATGCTGGGTTAATATTGCTGTCAGGGTCCAGATGGTGTCCAAGTGTCAAAATACGAAGCCAGGTCATTAAGCAAATGAAGCATTTAGGATTCTGAGTCCCATTACCGACCTTGGGTCAGATGCATAAAGGTCAGGGATCTGGGGGAAGCAGATACACAAATAGGAAATGAGGTTAAAACATGTGGAGGAAAGAATTACTTGCCAAGACAAATCCTGGAACATGGGACAACATTCAGAATGCTAGGTTAAGGTCATCTGAGGTAGCAGAAACAGCATAATTCAGGTTTTGGAATTAAGTAAATGTAGAGAGAGGAGTCTGTTTTGGATGCCAAGTGAAGTCCTGTTTCTTGCACATACTCACTCACCCTGGGATGATTGTGTGCTGATGGCAGGAGAAGATGATACTAAGAAGGATAGCATCATCAGTGTTTTGGTATCTATTGAGTAGCTTAGTCATCTAGTTCAACATGTGAGGGTGTGTTTTTAGAACTAAATTGACGGAGTAAACAAGTAATTCTGTATGCCATCCAGATACAGCTTATAAGTGGATCCATGGAAACAGGTAACATTGTTCGATGCTTAGGGCTTTGATTTGTAAATAAACCGAATTACAGATAGAACTGCTAACCTGTAGCTCAATGGTTCTCAACCAGGAGTGATTTTGCCCTTCAGTGGATATTTGGCAATATCTGAAGATATTTTAGTTGTCATGACTTGGGGAAGTACTACTGGCATCTTGTAAGTAGAGGCCAGAGACGCTGCCAAAATGTCTTACAATACACAGTGCAGCCATCTGCAACAAATAATTATCGGGACCCAGAATGTCAATAATGATGAGATTAAGAAACTCTGCTGCAGATAGATACTATAGCTGAAGAATACTCAACATTCTTGGGTTAGTGTTCCGTGCCTTTTAGTCACATTGTCATTTCCTTAATCAATGTTGGTTTGAGAAAATTGTACAGTAGAGGGCAGTGATAAACAAATTTTTGTGTTACATTATCATTTGTCCTCCATAGATTTTTTTCTTTTTCTACTTCTCTAATTCCTAAAACAAAAATAATAGCAGATGCAAAACAATAAAGCAAAAGAAAATAATTTTGTATGTTTTAGGAAAAAACACATTTTATGCAAAGATGTATTGAAGATTTTAAAATACAAGTTCCACAGATATAGGAACCATGACATTTTTACCTTCTTAATGTATATCCTGAGTACTGATATCTCCAATGTTTTACCTTTTTTGGGGGGGGGAAAAAAACAATTGTATATAAATATTGAGAAAATAAAATATATCACCTAATACTAATGTATAGTTGATCACAGTTTTATTGGTAGCCTGTTCTAGTATTTTATAATCTTTATTTTTGTACTGCTTGACCCAATACTCTTTACTATAAGCATATGTTCTTTTGTAGTTGATTTCATGAAATTCAGAGGCATTTAGTCTCCTTATGTTAGTACTCTATGTGCTTAAAGAACTTTTAAAGTGCATACTTAGTCTGTTTTCCAACTTAAAAACTCATCAGAAAAAAAAAAAAGTTAGAGGTAGTTTGATAGACCATTTAAAAAAATGCAGTACTATTACCCTGACTCTGTTTTTTAAAAATATTATGTTTATAGTAACAAATATCATGGTAAAATGAAAGACCAGTAATCTGAAATACTTATATTCTAAGTGGTCATTTAGTTGTCCCCCCAATTTTACTATAAAATTAAGAATTGACACATGATAGATATTTTTTCAGAGTAGTACATGAATGTAGTAACAAAGTAATAGCCTAAAAGAGGTTGTGGTAAAAGGCAACAGACTCCTGCCCTATTCGTCCTCATCTCCCTTCCGTTCCCTGGAGGTAATTACTATTTCTGTTTTACATTCTTCTGACGGTGGCCTGCAGAAGTGAAAATTATGTGTTTCTAAAGGTCTTAATTTGTTAATTTTAGATGAGATACATTGCTTCTTCTATACAAAATATGACAATATACAACACTTACACTTCCTCCTTGCTTGCATGGTCTGAAATACAACTTTAATGATTTGATATTTTATTGGTTACAATTTTAATGTTAATTACTCCTAACTCTAACACAACCCTAACTCCATCATTTTGAGACAGGCTGTCTTGACTCTTCCTCAGAAGATAAAGTTATTAGAACGCCTAACTTTTTTCCTATCTTTATCTCCTCCCCTTCAATTTTCTACCTCCTTTAGCTATCCTTTTACATTGTCATGTTTGTTAATATGTTCTGCTCTGTAATAAGATTACCCCGGAGTCTTTATTGGGATGTCTGTAGGATAACTCTAAAACGTTAGAAATAAGTAACATTTATATCGCTATGACGATATAATTTTTTTAATACTAAGGCAAAGAACCTTTTCTTCTGGGGGTTTAATATTACAACTGTGGGGCAATTGAAGAAAAATGTTTTGAGCACCATTTTATGACACTCCATCACATGCTCAAAATCATGCCACTTTTTACCTTGTTTTATATTGGGACCATTAATTATTACTCATTTTCCCTCTGTTTTTGTAGTGTATAATTTCTCTGTTTTTCTTATATTACATCCTCAGTTACCTTGTAATTCTCAATCATGCCATCTACTCCGTTGTCTCAAAGAAAAAAAAGTAAATAAATAATTGGTGTTGAATTTTGTCAAATGCTTTATCTAAATTTCATGATATTGCATATGATTTTTCTCCTTTATTCTGATTAGGTGGTACATTTTACTGATTGATTTTTGATGACTAAGCCAACTTTGTGTTTCTGGGGGTAAACCCCACTTGGTTATACTATAGTAATACTTTTTATATATTAATGGATTTGAGTTGCCAATATTTTGAGGATTTTTTGTGTCTATGCTCATGAGGATTATTGATTATTGGCTTGTAGTTTTCTAGTCTTTGCCTTGTCTGATTTAGGTATCAGTTATGTTGTCCTCAAGTGTGAAGGCTGTGAAGAATTCCAGATCAGGTGTTTGCTTTTAACATTGTGCTGAATAAATTAAAAAATAACAGTGGAAAACTAAACTGTTTTCTCAATGCATTCCCAAAATTTTTGTCTGACTGTGACAAAAAAAATAATAATGTGTTGCAACCAGTAAACTTCAAACTGGATCCTATGGGTTGTAGAACTGTAGCATCAGAAAAATTCACAGCCCTACCATATATCTTATGTGAACACAATGCTTTTTTTTTTTTTCCATGAAAGTTCAGGGCATGAAGAACAGAAATGTGGTCCTATGAGAGGTTTCAGAAGACTCAGAGACCCCAAATCTTCAAATATTTCTGAGCTTACACTGCCATAAATAAAAACACCTGGTTTTTTTTGTTTTTTTTGTTTTTTGTTTTTATTTATAGAGAAGGCCAAATACAAAGTCAAACTTAAGACGAAAAGGTTAATGCACCCACATATACAAGATTTGCTAACTTGTATCAGCAAAAAAAACATGGGAGAATGAAATTGTAAATGCATTGTGAAGATGCTCAACTAAGACAGGAGAAACAATTTCAGGTTAGGCTGAATTTTTCCATGTTGGGGCATATGCCAGTGAATCTGATTCTTGTAGGCTCAAGCAGTTGGAAGCAGTTCTATTTGACTAGTTGACTAAATAAGTATTTAACGGTGGCCTACATTTAATGGATTGAGGTGCCAAAAATTTCTTGAAGAGATGAATGCAAGACTTAGGGAGATAGGAAGCTTGGAATGAATTTATAAAATGCTCTTCTTTCACCCTCCTCCTAATCATATCTGCTGAGTATGTCTGAAGACTTTCCCTTTATCAAGACACTGGGAAATGTATTTTGAGCACAACATCAGTAACTTTAAAAAATGTTCTGGGGGAACATTCTTTGTAGGCTAAGGAAGCTGGTAGAAGATGCTGCAGTTGATATGAACTCTTTGATTGCAGCAGGCATGCTAGGATCCAAGATAGCATGGGCGAAATAGCCACATTTAACTACAGGGGCAAGTGGGCTTAGTCCTCTTAATATCTCTGTGGCCTGAGTGTTAATCTGAATGATCTGACCTTCAATAAAGCTCAGTGATGCATGGCTGAATGTTAATCAGGTTCATATAAATTAGTAGATGGACAACACACGAAGGTTGTCTTTATTCTCTCTAACCAAAAACTCGAGGTCTGGAGAACAGGATCTTAATTGGAACCACCATATTAGATTCTGAGACCTGAATTAGTTTACACATCTAGATTCCCTTTAATGATGGGGAGATTGATGCACTTGAAAAGGGACCTTGCATCATTGTAAGGCCATGCCATTATTTTTTTTTCTAGCCTTCTCCAAAGATACAATTTGCGCTTAGGTGAAATATACCTACCTTTTCTGAGACTATTGGATACTGCCCTTAACTAATTGTTGCTTCCTGAGTACAGAGAATTCTACAGTTCACAGATGAATGTAGGTACTTTTGGGATTCGTGTGAGTGATGTAGTTTTCAAGGAACTCTGCCTCATAGTACACCTACTACCCCTCTGAACTCAGTCTTTGATAATTCATCGGTTCCTTAATGTAATGTTGAAATAGATATTAACGTACTGCACAATTGGGAGAATCTCTGCTTTGGAACAATACTAGGAAAGGGCCAGTGGAAATCACTTTATCCTTCTAGCACTATCCAATTCTCAAGTGATAACACATTTCAGGAATACCGGAGAGAACAATGCTACTATTAAACCTTGAAGATTATCTGCCTAGTCCACACTGGACAAATCTACCATAATCTCTCTGTATGATTGTAGCAGTGTGCTAAACTGGTCTCCCTGCCTCCCTCTTCCCCTTCCTCTTTACTGTCCATTCTCTACATGACTAGCACATAGTTATCCTCCTAAAAGGTACGTCAAATGACCTTTCACCTCTCCTCACAACCCTCCAGTGGTTTACCGTTTAAGTCACAACAAAAGCCACAGTCCTTACAATGGCCCACAAGGCCCCAAATGACCTGACTTCCTGTGATCTCTCTGTTGTCATTTTCTTCTACTCCACCTCATTCACTGCACTATAGCCATGACAACCTCCTTATTTTTCCTTGAACACACCAGGCAGGTGTCTACCTAAGGACCTTTCTGTCAGCTGTTTCCTCCAGATATGTCTCACAACTTGCTTTCTCCCCTATGACTCTATGGATATCAGTCAAATTACGTCCTTCTAAGTAAGATTTTCTCTAGCGACCCTATTTAAAACTTCAACACCCCCCGCCCCAACCCTTCGCTCAACCAAGTACTCCTCCTCTCTTTTCTTTATTACATCACTTAATGATGAGGATACATTCTGAGAAATGAATTGTTAGGCAGTTTTGTCATTGTGCGAACATCAGAATGTACTTACGCAAACATAGTTGATATAGCCTACTACACACTCAGGCTATTCAGCCTATTGCTTCTGCAGCGTGTTACTGTACTGCATACTATAGGAAACTGTAACACAAATCACTAAGCAATAGGAATTTTTAGCTCCATTGTAACTGTGGGACTACCATCGCATATGTGGTCTGTCATTGACCAAAATGCCATTATGTGGTCCAAGATTGTGTATATATATATATGTGTTTGTGTATATATATAATTTATTTGTAAGATAATAAGATTATATATTGTAAATATATGCATATATTTTATATATCGATAAATATACAGATAAATAAGATCGATCTTATTTATATATAACTATCTCATACAACATATAAGATATATACATATATATCTTATTGATTTGTATTTTTGTCTTTTGTGCACTAGAATGTGAACTCCATCAGGGCAGAGATTTTTATTTTATTAACTGTTGTACACAATTATGGAGAAGTGTATCTGGCATATATTAATAGCTCCATAATTACTTATTATGGAATAATGAGAAGCTTAGTGGTTCTTAGTGGTTCTGATATTTGTTACGTTGCCATTGAGCCTAAGGCATCTTTGCAAGAATGAAAGCAGACTTTCAAAGTTAAATTGTATGGTGATGGAAATTACTACTGTTGTTTCGGATGTGGTCTGTTTATCGGAGCAAGTCAGCCCATATTCTGGGACCTGGTATGCAACTATTTATCTGTGAAATGTTATTTTTTTCTATATCCCAATAAGCCAGAACATTGAAAGAAGGTGTCTTTCATCTAGAAGGGACAGCAGTGCACCTTTACTGTCTTGCTTCCACTCCATGCCATAGTTTAATCCCTCAGGACCTTGATCATTTCAGCATTTTACTGGACATTATGCTGGCTCATTATATGGTAAAATAATGCTTCCAGGACTGGATATCAAGAACTTACAGATGTGAGTCTTTGTATATCAGGCAACTTTGATGACTTCTATCAGAGCTTCTGGCATCTGTTTATTTTTCCAAACTGCCTGAGATTTAACTGACATCATTTAGCCACAATCAGAGGGATGCCTTGCACTCTTATCACACAATTGGTTTCTTCCTGTTTGTCTATATCATGCAGTTCTGACCTCCAGCCTGTGCTTTATGCTACCTACCTCCTGCTTCTGCTCCATGATCACATCTATGCATGCACACCCTGCTGAAAAATTAACACAGTGTAAGGAAAATTTTTGACCACTGGAGAGTGGCAACCAATGAATTTCTCTACCTCCCAACCCACCCAGTGATTATCCAGAAATGTGCTCTAGATATACACTTCTTGAGGACAAGCAGTAGTACTAAACAGTGGCCAGGTCAAAACGTCATCCTCTTATATTATCTGTGCCTTCTTCCCTCACACGCTTTTATTCTTTCACCTATACTCTCCTGGATTTTATTCCCAAATAGTATAATTTCAAATAAGCCATAGGCTCTTTCATGGACTATCCCATCATGATTCCTGATACTTTCTTCTGCGGTAAACTCAGATAAAAGGTGCATCATTGGACTAGCCATGAGAACTGAACAGAATGGAAGCAATGCTAATTGTAAGAATTGCAGAGTGGGGCTGCTCTGCCTATGGGGTAGCCATTCTTTTGTTTCTTTACTTCTCTAGTAAATTTGCTTTCACTTAAAAAAAAAAAAAGAATTGTAGAGTGGGATGACTTGAGATAAGGAACTAAGCATACCAATTCATGGTTATGCTTTAATGATTTGACTAAATGATCTGGGACTTGGGAAAAGCAACATTGGAAGGTTGGTAATGAGGACTTTGGGGGAAATGACATGTATTAGACCCAATGTATGAGAATATTTGTGTCTCATATGAATGTTTACAAAAATACCTCCACAGAAAAATAGGCTTTCTTTAACCAGGTGAGCAAGATGCCCAACTCTGTGGATGTTGTCAGTTACTTTTCCTATTCAACCCTGAGGCTTGCTCAGTGGACACGTGGCAAGGGCAGAGGTTTTGCTTGAGCTCAACAAGAACTTTTCCTCATCCAGATTGACTTGGTAGTGTGACTACTATGTACCAGAATTAATAGCAACAGCAACCAGTTATGCCCAGCTTGTGAATATGTTGGACATCTTCCACGTTAGAAGGAGCAATTATATTTTCTTTAGTGGGATAAACCCAGTTTTGATTCACTTTCCCTTCTACCATCTATGGATTGACTAAATATCTAATCGCAGTCATTGTATCTGACTCAATAATTCATTTCACAGTGAAATAAATAAAGCAATGAGGTAATATTTATAGGATTCACAAGTCTTACCTTATAATAATCTCAAAGGAGTCTGCTCTAGGAATTGGTAGAATTTTCAAACTTAGATTTAGTGCCACTTGAGAGACACCTTATATGGTTGGTGTATTGTCTTATAGGATGCACTATATATTTATATCTATATATTTGGAACTAGGAACAACTATATAGAACTGCTTCTCTAGTACCCAGAATATATTGAGTCCTAGAATGTAAGAATTCGAATGGGAGTTATCTGCTTCCCAAATATTTGATTTCCAATGCTGTGATTTTGCTGGTTTAGATGTAGCAATTTATAAGACCCGAATTGCCTCCTTTTTTGTTACAGAGTGAACTTGCTTTCATTATATGAGGAATAGTGGCATTATGTTGCATTATGTTAAGTTGTTTTTGTTGATGCAGTTTTCAGAAGTTTCAGTTTGGTAAAGGTATGTGTTAGTGCTGGGAAGCTAATCCAGTCGGCTGTGGTATTTGTCGTATTTTTGAGCTGTTATGAAATACAGTCTCTAGGTTTGGGGAGTTCTTTATCTTACATGAACAAAAGCCAGGTAGATTATTGCTCTCCCAGATTTCTTTAAAGCATGCCTTAACTCTTTCAGGTTACAATAACAAAACACCACAGAGGAGTAATTTATAAACAACAGACATTTGTTTCTTACAGTTCTGGAGACTAGAAAGTCCAAGACCAAAGCACCAGCAAATCCTCATAGGGTACAAAGGACAAAGCAGATCCTTTAGTCCTCTTTTTAAAGGCAATAATCCCATCATAAGGACTTCACTCTCATGACCTAATCACCTCTTAAAGACCCCACCTCTTAATGCTATTGCACTGGGGATTTGATTTTAGTATATGAGTTTGTGAGTGGCGTGGGGCACAAACATTGAGACTGTGGCACAGCATGTGACCTCAGCTTGGCCAATCAGATGGACTCACAGGAGACTGAATCAGAAAGTGATGGGGAAGCTGGCATCATGAGAAATTCATTTTAAGAGGGGCAGCGTTCACATCCAGTGTGGAGCTGATGGTACAAGTTGCAATTTCCATATTTAGCAGTGATGACTGTTCAGTGCTGTGTTTTTTTAATGTTGTTCTTGGCTGTGGAGCTTCTAAGCCTAGTTTATGAGTCCTGCTGGAGGGTTAATGAGCTTCCTGATGTCTTCTGATAAAATGTGTAACCTGCCTGAATTGATTAAACATAGAATCTATTGGTTTTAACCAAAAAACTTTATTGAAAACAATTTTCTTTTTCATGTTATTTGATGATTATTTCTTCAAATTCTTGAGTTCAATACATATTTATTTTTATTCATTCTTATGTAATTATGTACATTTCATTGTCATTAGTATATATTCCAAGTATTCTAAAATTTTGGTTTTGACATTCTTTCACTCTATAATTGCTTAACTAAAATTTAGAATTTCTAGATAGTTGTGAAGATTTTTCTGTATACTTTTTGAATTCTAATTTTGTTGCCTGTGATCAGGTAATGTGTTCTGTGTTGTTTCTATAATTTAAGTTTATTCAATTTTGTGGCTTAACATATGGTCAATTTTCCTAAAAGCTTAAAGTAATTTTTGGAAAGTTATTTTATATATTTTTTGAGGATACTGTATTCATTGTCTACCTTAAAGTCCTTGTTGTTACTTGGAGCCTTTACATCCTAACTTATTTTTATCTCTATTTAATCTATCAAGCTCTGAGCTAGGTATTATTGTTTTTCTGTATCTATTTTTACTTTCTGCAGCTTAGCCATTTTGAATTTTGAAGCTGTTATTGGATGCATAAAGATCTGTGAGAGAGATCTTTGTGGCTTGCATTGTTTATCATTTTAAAGGATTCACTTTTTTCTTTATAATGTCTTTTGCTTTGATTTCATAACTGCCTGATACTAATTTTACAAACTCAACATTTTTCATGATTAGTATTCTTTTGCTGTTTACCCTTGAGTCCTTTTATTTTAAATATGTCTCTTGTATATGATTGTATATTGTATATTGTATCTGTATATTGTATATTGTAACTTATTTTTCAAGGTCAGTATTTTTAGCCCTTTACCTTCAATCTCCCTAGAGATCATTTTATTTTAAATATATCTCTTGTATCTAATCGTATATTGTATATTATATCTGTATATTGTATATTGTAACTGATTTTATAGCCAATCTAATAGATTAATGTATTAGATTTCACTCATGATATGACAATTACATTGAGATTTAGTTCTAACTTCGTGCCGTTTTCTGTTTTTGATGTTTCATTTATTTTCTATAATTTGCCAAGAAATAAATATTTAGAACACAATTTAAAGAAGCATAAATTATTTAAGGATTTTTTTCTCCCTTGTCGTCAGTTGCGGCAATTACTGTTTAACATAAACTATGTCTTTCCCTTCTAAATTAAGGACAGCACTTGCCATGAAACTTTCGTAGTGTCAGATCCCCACAGTCATGTACAGTCTCCGTAGATCCTAACTCCAGCTTTTGTTTCAGCATTTTGGACACTTTTTGTTAATCATTATATATATCAAATATAATACATCATTTTCTCTTGTGAGGTTCCCAACTAATTTCTCTGCATAGGAGAAACTGATTTCTTTCTTATTCCCATTTACAGTGCTTTCTACTTTAAAGCCAAGTAGTATAATCTGGTAGAAAAAGAGTTAATGGCAACCTATATGTCTTCACAACTTTTAGAGCTATCTTCCCCGCCCCACTTTTGTTTAAGTCCTTTGTTCAAATGGAAAGTTCTTTGTTCATCTCCCTCTCATTCCTTTAAAACTTAGAGCTTTAAAGTCAATGTTTATTGAATTATTTAAGAAAATCTTTCAACCGCCATTAAAAACTGACCACTTACATAAACTTACGTCTAATAAAACTTACCTCCTAGTTTCCCTTTCTATTCTACATTGCAAACATTCACTCATGTTCAATTTGGCTTTTAGGATGGTGATTAGTATCATTCATATCAGTAGCTATTACATTCCTTTTTCAAAAGTAACCAGTGTTACTCATTTTTACCGTAAACTTTTAGAGATAGCTATGTCAATAAATGAAATTTGATGATAAATATTGAATACTATGGCCCTTTACCACAAACATGTGGTATTTTACTTTGAACTATGTGTGCATTCTCAACTGAAGAAGTATTATGGATGGTAACACATATTTCAAGATCAGAATCTTTAATTTATTTGATTCATCAACAGGAAAATGGAATTTCCGTATGTCTTTAAACTTGACTGTTAGCCCAAATGTGAACAAATACACACCTTCTTCTCTTTCAGCTAATTTTTTCTGCAGCTGAATTAGTCATAATTTCCTTTTTTTTTTTTTTGCAGTCTGCAAATACATCATCAGCAATTAACCATTTACTTTCTATTTTTTCAAAATTTGTTTAAATGAGTTTACACATTATTTACTGTTAGCACAAAATAAATCTTTAAAACTGATTAACCTTTAAGTTAAAAATATCAATTTTTAACTTAAGATTTTATTAGTGTATATAGTAAAAAAATACAAGTTTTAAAGGCCCATCTTTGCATTGTCTTTTATAAATTAAAATGTAATTTTGAAAGGGTGCTTTTGGATCATTCAAATATTAAAATATCTCTGAAGACTGATTCCTATCAAAAGTTTTTAGTTAAATATAGTTTATTGCTTTTAATGCTGTGAAAATATTAGAGATACCTTTTGACTTTATCTTAAAACTTTATATATTACCATGTCTTCAAAATATACTCTGCTTTGTTTTTAACACTTCTGTTCGTGCAGTTGTTAGCAGCACATGCTTAGGAGTTGGAAAACATGAGAGTAAATGCTTTATCCATAACTTACTGGCTGTATTTAACTGCTCCTTGCCTCAGTTTCCTCACTTCTAAGTGGGGATAGTAACAGTTCCTACTTCATAGGGTTGTTGTAAAGATTAAAAGAGTAGATATATGTAAAGTTCGTAGGAGAGGGCCTGACTTTTGGAAGCACTGTAATGAAGAGTGGTTAAAGTCATGGGCACTGGGGTTGGGTCTGGGTACCAGTGCCAGTTCTACCACATATATTCATTTGGGAACTGAAGAGTAATTTATTTGGTCTTTTCTGTAGGCTCCTGTCTTCTGCATCTGGTGAGGATGATAATACATATTATGTGTGGTAGAGTACATAAGATGAAAGACTTACTATCTGCCACGTGGTAAGCACTCAATTAATAGTTCCCAGATATTTCCAATATATTTTAGAAAGCCTTTTAAACAGTTTTTATGGCAACTAAAGAGTAAGGTTTAATGCTAAGGTGAGGAGAGGCAAGAAGATAACAAAAAGCAAAGTAGTTTACAGTCAATGGCACTTGTAGGGCAATAAAGGAATATAGCTTCCTTAAATATCAATCTGCAGGGTAGACAGCAATAAAAATCACTTTGATTTGAATTAACACAGCACTGTTCACTTTTTTCTTACTTTAAAGCCTGTTTGGTCTTAATGTCCTCATTTATCCACAGAATAATTCCATCATAATTTTGATACCCAGGGCTGGGTTCTTGCAGGGTTGGCAAGTGTTTGTGTGGGAAGGCCCTCCTTCCAAAAGTAGCTTCACCAAAACAAGCCACCATTCAGTGCGTCGTTCCTGATAAAAATGCCTGTTCTTTGGGAGTTGTCAGAAATCGGTATATTTTGTGAATTGTTTTATTATCTCTTAACAATTAAATGAGGAGTAGGGCATAAAAGTTTTAACTAGGAACAGAATGAAGAGTATCTCAAAAACTCAGTTGATTTTCTGGGCCCTGAGAAACTCAGATAGTAACAATGATTGAAAAGTGTTAGATGTACTTTTCTTTATATTTAAAACGCAAAATTAATTACTGTTTTTGTAAATACTTATATTTTGAAAACGCAGTAGGAATAAAAATAATTGATCACAATTTGAAAATTGTTGTACAATTTTGCAATTTATGGGTCAAGAAATCATAACTTTAAAAGAGTTCCTGTTTCATGATGGCTAAAAATAAACTTTTGGGGAAAAAAGGCACCCAAATTCAGGACCAGAGGTCAGTACAAAGAGGAACATGACTCACAGACATTACATTAAAGTTCTATTCAAAAAAATGAGAGAAATGGCTTCTATTCAAATTTATAATATATATATTAGGAAGGATCTTTCGGTTACGACTAATTCAGAACCTTAGATTTCTTCTCTACAAATAGGAGCACTTGTCTTTTAAGTGTATTCTCAGTCTTCTTCTAGTACGTTGGTCAAAGCACAGCAGTCTCCATAGCATGTATTTAGGCATTTCTTTCTTAAGTTCTTTCTGCTAATTTAACACTGACCCTGTGCCACAGATGTGAGTTGCCATCATAGTAATACTTATGCTCTGAACATTGAATGTTTCTGACCTACTGTTATTGCTCTGGCCTCCTCTACTATTTTAATAATGATTTTAATGTGCTTTATGTATCTATTATTGTACAATATGTTAAACCTCAATAATTAATTTCAAGCTTAATAGCACTGTGCTAGTCAGTGTAATCTTTTTCATAGACAATTAGAGTTTTATATAATCCCCTTTTATTGGATAAAATATGTGTGGGAATAAGAAAAAAATATTAACTTTATTGAAATGTATATTGTCTGGTTAACCACAATAATGGAACTTTTAATTTTTAGGTCCTGTGCTTCTACACAAGTTTTCTTCAAAATTATCATTTATTGGGGTTGTAGATTGTGGCTCTTCAATCCAGATTTACTCTATAGAACAAGCCTTATGTGGAGGGTATTATTATTTGCTTTTGTAGAAAGTTAAGTTTTTTGATACTCTTATTGATTCAAGAATGAGTTTTCCTTGATAAGAAGCAATTTATCTAACAATGAAATGATTAATAACATATAGCTTTATGAGCCAAGGTATTTATACAAGAATGTGGAAAAGTGTTAATTTTATAACTGATTTGATCAAAGGGTGTCATGATTGACAGAATTCTTTAAGGACAGGTATTTATACAAAGAATATGGTACTATCTTTAGAACAAAACATAATTTTTTTGTTTGTTTTTTAAATTCTCTAAAACCAAAACAATGATAGATTATGTAAATGAACTATGTTGGTTTTGGATTTGCAATATCAATAAGTAGATATTAAATTTTAAAACCTTACTAAACAGTAATGAATTACCAAAATTAGTTCTAAATGTATATTTTAGTATAACTGTACAATAGCTAGTATAAATTAATTGATTCTTATAATTAATTTTATTTGCTAAAATTCCTGTTAAAATCTTTGAATACACAATAAAGTACAGCAAAAAATTCTTTTTAAGGAATAGCTTCCTGCTTTAAAGTTGGAATCCTTAGAAGATATTATTAAACTATGTATCAGTGACTCAGTTAAATTCACAGGAGATAGCATTTCCCATTAAAAATTCCTGAAACAGCTCATTGGGCAATCTATATAAGTTTATTTCTGGCAATTGCTAGTAAACTTTTCTGGAAGTTCATAGAATTAAATATTGAAAATGCAATCCCTGATTGTATTTTGGATATAAATCACACACCTACCAAGTTTGACTAAGAAACTAAGGTGTAGTGAAGAGTCACGTTGAGCTTGTGTATATCTCTCTTGTTCTTGCATTCTTGTAATTGACAAAATCCAGCTGTAAAATGTGAGTCTTTCATTTTATTTTCCATGATGACTCAGTGAAGACTTGGGAGGATCATCAGATCCTCAGAACAGCAGAGGGGACATTAGGCTGCAGACCAGGTATGAAAGGTAAAATCCCCTACTGTCTTAGTTTAATTTCTTTCTCCTAACTTCCTCATTGCTGTCCAGGGTTGTGGAAGCTGTTTTCATCCTAGATCTGTGTTTTATTCAAAGATTTGCTTTAGGAAAAGGTTATAAACTGATTCTGTGTGTCTAGTCTTTGGGAGACTGGCTTATCCCTACTTTGAAGTTTTTCTAGCATGAAACGATTCTTCCATTTTCTGTGGACACCAACCGAGTGTCTTTTACAATTCAGTCCTATTCTGATGCTACGTAGAGTTAGTGTCAGCCTCCACAGGTTTAAAGGCTCAGTCCCACAAAATTGCCCTTACTTCAGATGCCAGTTGCAAGTCCTGGGTCCCCAGACTACCTGCACTTTTGCTCAACTTGGTGACAACTTGAAGGGTTCCCACATCCCTCCCCAAGATTTGATAATTCACTAGAACTCCTCAGAGAATTCAGAAAAACACTACCTATGTTTACCATCTTATTACAGTGAAGGCAACTCAGGAGCAGCCAAATGGAAGAGATGCATAGGGGAAGAAATGAGGGTTAAGTGGGGTATGGAGCTTCCATGCCCTCCTGACACCTTGATATGTTCACCAACCTGGAAACTCTCCACACCCAATTATTTAAGTTTTTTTGTTTGTTTGTTTTGTTTTTTTGTTTGTTGTCAATGCAGGTTTCATTTTGTAGGCATTACTGATTAAAGCTTTAGCCACTGATGACTGAACTCAATCTCCAACCTCTCTTCCCTCCCAGAGGGTTAGAGGAGAGTTTAGAAAGTTCTAACTCTAACCACCTTGTTGGTTTTTCTGGTGATCAGCCCCCATCATGAAGCAGTCTAGGACTGCTAAGTCACCTAATTAACATAACTCAGGTGGAGTTAAAAGGTGCTTGTCATAAATAACAAAAAGTCCTCCTCCCACTCAAGAAATTCCAAGAGTTTTAGGAGCTCTGTGCCCGCAATCAGAGACAAACCAAATATATTTTTTATTATACCATACCTACCCATCTCAGGTCTTATTAGATCCCATAAAAAGTTTATGATGTCCTTATGAACGAGTTTAAATAAGCTCCCATTGGCCAAATTTTTGAGAGATAAATGACAAGCAAAAACTCTTAAGTATAATGTCAACTATTAATAAATGTTGAAGGAATGATGGTGTTTGAAAAAAAATTGCTTGGGAGCTATCATATTAATAATCAGTTCAGACAGGAATCATTAGCTGATTCTAGAACAAGTGGGTAAAAATGTGATGAGGAACAGGATATTTATGTAGTATCAAAGTATCTCCTCCAAAATATTTATTAAATACAAGGGAAACATAGCAGTTTTACAAGTACTTGTCTGATAGTGAAACCCAAGTGATTAACATCAACAAAAATAAGGCAAACCAATATCATGTGCCCCTAATATGACCCAACATTACTACTGTAGCATTCTACAGAAATGTAGTATTCTGTAACAATCTATAGAAAAACGTATAAACTGAATCTAATCATAGGGGAATATCATACAAACCCACATTAGGGGATATTCTACAAAATAATTGACCTATAGTCTTCAAAATTGTAATCCAAAAAAACAAAGAAAAAAGGAATAATTTCAAACTAAAGGAGACCAAAGGACAGAACGTATGATCTTTGATTACAATATTGACCAGATTTTTCTTTAAAGACATTATTAGAAAAATTGGGAAGAGATCTAAATTGTCTTTAAATTAGATAATATTACTGAATCATTGTTAATTTCTTGATTTTTGTATCATCCTGTAGACATGTAAGAGAATGACTTTTTTCTTAGGAATTATGTGCAGAAGTATTTGGAGCAGAGAGAATCATGGCTATTAACTACATATTTTTTTTTGAACAATTACAGAAATTTGTTTTTATGAACAATTTTTTTTCTGAACAGTTTTTTATTCTCTACATATGTATCAAAATGTTATCAAATATCAATAATTGGGGTATCTGTGTGAAAAATAAATGTGAAATTATTTCAAATATAACATTAGAGAAGAAAAGTTTGGCTGTCCTTTTGTTCAAGGCAGAGGAAATCTACTGTAGAGCTAAGGAAGCTTCAGTGTCAGAGCCCCACACTGACTTGAATCTCTTATAAGGCTCTGGAAAGGACTCTAATGTTGATATGGTGTGTTAGTCCTACGGTTGCTGTAATAAATTACCAGAAACTTGATGACTTAAAACAACAGAAATTTCTTCCCAGTTCAGGGGGCCAGAGGTCTGAGATCAAGAAGTCACAGAGCTGCACTCTCCCTGGAGGCTCCAGGGGAGAACACTGCCTTGCCTCTTCTGGCTTCTGGTGGCTGTAGGCATTCCTTGTGTCTGTGTCACTTTGTCTTCACATGGCCTTCTCTGAGCCCTATGTCCTCTCTCATAAGGATGTTTATCTTCTCTCATAAAGATGGCTGCCTTCTCTTTTCTTATAAGGATGCTTGTCATTGGACTCAGGGTCCACCTCGGTAATTCAGAATGGTTTCCTCTCAAGATCCTTAACTAAATTGCATCTGCAAAGACTCTACCCAAATAAGGTCACATTCACAGGACTGGGGGCCAGCACATAGGCATATGTTTTGCGGGGCCACCTTTCAACCCACCACTACATATGGTTTTATGATTTTTGTAAAATTTGCAATAAAAGATTTGCACTTGGTTAAAACCTCTTTCTTTCCACTTCAGCATTCTCTCTGTCACATTATCCTTTGGTTGGGTGGCTTTGGAGTTCTGAGCAAGTTGAGGATCTGATGGGAATTTGAGTAAGACATACCTTTTATGTGAATCTAAGAAGATGTATTGATGTAGTTTGTAGGGCTGGCTTCTAGGAATACTTTCGTGCCTGCTATACTGACTCACACTGTTCTGACACAAAGGTGCAGGGTCATACCCATACCATCCTATAGATGTGTGCTATAGGAACGAGCACTGGAAGTAGATGGATCAGACAGCGGGGTCAGGGGCAGGGGAGGTATGAGGGACACATTTTAAATAGATGAAACAAGAAGTCTGTCGAAACTTCTTATAATTATGTGATGTATAAAATTGTAAGCAGGCTGGCTCACAAATTGCGGTGGCTCACACCTGTAATCCCAGCAATTTGGGAGGTGGAGGTAGGCAGATCATTTGAGACCAGGAGTTCAGGACCAGCTTGGGCAATATGGCGAAACCCCATTTCTACTACTTGGACACCATTTTAATTCAAAAAACTATGTGGTCCCGGCTACTCGGGAGGCTGAGGTGGAAGGATCACCTGAGCCCAGGAAGTCGAGGCTGCAGCGATCTGTGGATCATGCCACTGCACGCCAACCTGGGTGACAGGAGTGAGACCCTGCCTCAAAAAAAAGAAAAAAAAGATTCAGTTTTCATCAATGCCTTGTCAAAAGTGGTCTCCCTTATTAGCAATAAACTTGCTCTTGAAATATGTAGAATTATAAATGCAGAATGTATACTTTTTTCAATATTTCAAAATTATATTTATCAGAATTCTTATTTGTGAGTCACCAAAGTTTTGTAGTACTATAAGCAATTAATATGTGAAGTCACACATCTTAAATTTTCAAATATATTAGATTGTATCTTAGCCTGTTTGCTATAAAATGAACTGAAGAAGTCTGGCCGTTACAACCAAATATGTAAATTGCTACTGACTCAGTTAAATGACCTGAAGAAATACTAGTTCGGTAAAAAAAACTCTTATCAATGTCCATCAATAAGCCAATGTGTGTAGTATTCATTTACACAATTATATACCTCAGTACAGTGTACTGTCAGTTTAAAAATGGCTTTTTCTTTAATTTCACATTAGTTTTCTTCTTTCCTTTTTTTTTTTTTTTTTTTTTTCCCTGAGGCAGTGGGACAAGGTCTCACCATCACCCAGACTGGAGTACAGTGGTGTGATCATGGCTCACTGCAGCCACAACCTCCTGGGCTCAGGTGATCCTCTGGCCTCAGCCTCCCTAGTTGCTGGGACTACAGGCATATGCCACCATACCCAGCTAGTTTTTTTATTCTTAGTAGAGACAGGGCTTCACCATGTTGCCCACGTTGGTCTCAAACTCCTGGCCTCAAGCAGTCCCCCTACCTTGGCCTCACGAAGTGCTAATATTACAGGCGTGAGCCTCCGCATCTGGCTTCTTTTACTGAAAACTGTTTATCTCATCAAAAGTCAAATATGATTTTCAGGAAGCATCCCAATTGAAGCAAAACAAAAAAAACAAGTAAACTTAAAGAAGAATAGAAGACACTTGAAAATGTCAGAAATCCTTATTATCTCACAGTAAAAATTCTGATTGCCTAAATTATGAACACAAGAAAAAGGGTTCAGGTGCCATGGTTCATACCTATAATCCCAACACTTTGGGAGGCTGAGGCAGAAGGATTGCTTGAAGCCAAGAGCTCAAGACCAGCCTGAGCAACATAGTAAGACCCCATCACTACATTTTTTTTTTTTTAGAAATTAGCTGGGCATGGTGATGTGCACCTATAGTCCAGCTACTCGGGAGACTGAGGCAGGAAGATGGCTTGAGCTTGAGCCCAGGAGCTCGAGGCTGCAGTGAGCTATCATGGCACCACTGAACTCCAGCCTGGGTAATAGAATGAGATTTTGTCTATTTTTTTTTTTTTTTTTTTTAAGAATCAGAACATCCAAGACACTTTTTTTTTTTTCATAATTTAAGTTCTAGGGTACATGTGCACAACGTGCAGGTTTGTTACATATGTATACATGTGCCATGTTGGTGTGCTGCACCCATTAACTCATCATTTATATTAGGTAGATCTCCTAATGCTATCCCTCTCCCCTCCCCGCTCCCCACAATAGGCCCCAGTATGTGATGTTCCCCTTCCTGTGTCCAAGTGATCTCATTGTTCAATTCCCACCTGTGAGTGAGAACATGCGGTATTTGGTTTTCTGTTCTTGCGATAATTTGCTGAGAATGATGGTTTCCAGCTGCATCCATGTCCTTACAAAGGACACAAACTCATCCTTTTTTATGGCTGCATAGTATTCCATGGTGTATATGTGCCACATTTTCTTAACCCAGTCTGTCACTGATGGACATTTGGGTTGATTCCAAGTCTTTGCTATTGTGAATAGTGCTGCAATAAACATAAGTGTGCATGTGTCTTTATAGCAGCATGATTTATAATCCTTTGGGTATATACCCAGTAATGGGAAGGCTGGGTCAAATGGTACTTCTAGTTCTAGATCCTTGAGGAATCGCCACACTGTTTTCCACAATGGTTGAACTAGTTTACAGTCCCACCAACAGTGTAAAAGTGTTCCTATTTCTCCACATCCTCTCCAGCACCTGTTGTTTCCTGATTTTTTTAATGATTGCCATTCTAACTGGTATGAGATGCTATCTCATTGTAGTTTTGATTTGCATTTCTCTGATGGCAAGTGATGATGAGCATTTTTTCATGTGTCTGTTGGCTGTATGCATGTCTTCTTTTGAGAAGTGTCTGTTCATATCCTTTGCCCACTTTTTGATGGGGCTTTTTTTTTTTTCTTGTAAATTTGTTTGAGTTCTTTGTAGGTTCTGGATATTAGGCCTTTGTCAGATGAGTAGATTGCAAAAATTTTCTCCCATTCTGTAGGTTGCCTGTTCACTCTGATGGTAGTTTCTTTTGTGGTGCAGAAGCTTTTTAGTTTAATGAGATCCCATTTGTCAATTTTGACTTTTGTTGCCATTGCTTTTGGTGTTTTAGACATGAAGTCCTTGCCCATGCTTATGTCCTGAATGGTATTATCTAGGTTTTCTTCTAGGATTTTTATGGTTTTAGGTCTAACATTTAATCTCTAATCCATCTTGAATTAATTTCATATAAGGAAAGGATCCAGTTTCAGCTTTCTACTTATGGCTAGCCAATTTTCCCAGCACCATTTATTAAATAGGGAATCCTTTCCCCATTTCTTGCTTTTGTCAGGTTTGTCAAAGATCAGATGGCTGTAGATGTGTGGTATTATGTCTGAGGACTCTGTTCTGTTCCATTGGTCTATATCTCTGTTTTGGTACCAGTACCATGCTGTTTTGGTTACTGTAGCCTTGTAGTATAGTTTGAAGTCAGGTAGCATGATGCCTCCAGCTTTGTTCTTTTGACTTAGAATTGTCTTGGCAATGTGGAGTCCTTTTTGGTTCCATATGAACTTTAAAGTAGTTTTTTCTAATTCTGTGAAGAAAGTCTTTGGTAGCTTAATGGGGATGGCATTGAATCTATAAATTACCTTGGGCAGTATGGCCATTTTCACAATATTGATTCTTCCTATGCATGAGCATGTTATGTTCTTCCATTTGTTTATGTCCTCTTTTATTTCACTGAGCAGTTGTTTGTAGTTCTCCTTGAAGGGGTCCTTTACATCCCTTGTAAGTTGGATTCCTAGGTATTTTATTCTCTTTGAAGCTATTGTGAATGGGAGTTCAGTCATGATTTGGCTCTCTGTTTGTTACTGGTGTTTAAGAATGCTTGTTATTTTTGCACATTGATTTTGTATCCTGAGACTTTGCTGAAGTTGCTTATCAGCTTAAGGAGATTTTGGGCTGAGACGATAGGGTTTTCTAAAAATACAATCATGTCATCTGCAAACAGGGACAATTTGACTTCTTTTCCTAACTGAATACCCCTTATTCCTTTCTCTTGCCTGATTGCCCTAGCCAGAACTTCCAACACTATGTTGAATAGGAGTGGTGAGAGAGAACATCCCTGTCTTGTGCCAGTTTTCAAAGGGAATGCTTCCAGTTTTTGCCCATTCAGTATGATATTCATCCAAGAAACTTTGAAAAATAAAAATGTAACAACATAGGAAATTATGAATATCATAAATTTTTAAATAGGAAATGAAAAAATATTGATTTGAGGAATAGTGAAGAAAGATACAATTTATATGTACATCAGTGACAGACTGGTTAATGAGTATTGTCAATGTACAAAAACATTTAAGATTGGAACTACACAAGAAAATGTCACCTGCCTTGAAATCACACAGCTCATAGATGAAATCAGAAACATGGTAGACGTTTACTCAAGTTTTTAAAAAATCCTAAACATTTATGTGACGTTAAGTAAAGAATTGTGAAGCTGCAAGTTGCTTACCTATACTATTAACACAAAAATCCCCGACAATATTGTCCATTTGAGAAAAGAGTGAGTTATCTTCCTAACCTCTCAATAGAAAACAATATTACAAAATCATCCTTATATGAAAAGTACATCAAAAGCACATAGCCAAAAGCATAGTGAAAAAAGTAATAATTCAGAGATGGGTCTGACTAATCAATACAAATATTAGCCCATATTTCTAGGTGTTTAAATATTTGTGGTGTTTGCCACTTAAAAAAAGTAAACTTGTGGTTTCTTTTTCATTTGGAATAAATAGTGACTTTTGCATTTGTGTATTTGCATTATTTTTCTTAGAGGGGACCTCAGAACTATGTGTGCTTTATTCAGTGTCCACCATTACTAGTCTGAGGTATTGAACAGACACTGAAATTTGAATATGAGTAAATGTTAGTAACTCTGTTTTAACATATGCAGTTATCTTTATTTTACAGATGCCGGATTTAGTCTCTCAAAAGAGCCCCTAGCACTGTGATTTAAAAGAGCCTAGTTTTTTTAATTAAAGTGGTATTCAAATATCTCAGATTCTCCTATTGTGGTTGATTATTCAAAAGATGTTCTTCCATCAAACAATTAAAATTACTTGTTTTTTAAAAATGAAACACCAAATGGTAAAAACATTTTAAAAACCTTGAGTCTAAACTTTTTTTCTGAATGTGTAGGTGTGTCTATAACCAGAAAGAGAATGACTATATGTATGTATTTATAGGTTGTTAAAGTATGTATGAATTAAGCTGTTTTGAACAAGAACTGTATTTTCCAGTATAGCCTTACGCTCACAGAAAGTAAATTTAACTTCTGGTTTGATAAGAATAGGCCACAGGCCAAGTAATAAATAAGTGGCTTAATTACCACAAGTATTTTTTTTAAGGTAGCAATTTTAAATCATGCCTAATAGCAAAAGTCCTGGTTGTAATACAATAAAAGTTATGGTGAGGAGGTTTTCAAACCAACCTTGCCCTCCTCTGCCCTGACCCGCTTTAATTTTCACAACATTCTGAATATACTCAATGCCATTAAATTATACACTTAAAAGTGGTTAAAATGATAAACTTTAGGTTGTGTACATTTTACCAGAAAAAATGCAAATGATATGTAAATATTTCATTTTCAGAAGCTTGCTAGGAAATTTTTTCTATTTCTTTCTTTGTTATTTGTAAAAAAACAACAGCTTTTCATAAGTCAACACCACAGATCTTGAATGATAAATGTGCTTTGTAACATAAAATCTATATTTTCCATGAATTTAAACTGTAATCCTAGGAAGGTCAGTCAAGGAACCTTAGTCTGTGGCCACCTCCTTATTCCTTCCTGCTTGTCGCCAAGTCTTTATCCAAACTTTGACTCTGTGGTCCTATTCTTCTCAAAGTTTTGTCTCCTTCACTTTTACAGCACCAGAGTTTGCTTCTGTGTTTTATTTGTTTGTTTGTTTGTTTTTTAAAAATGAACTGCAGCCTCTTTGTTGCATTCATAGTCTGAAAAAGAGAGTCACATGATCACGGTTACTCTCTACCCAAATGACAGCTTCTCTAATCAGCAGTCATTAGAAGTTGTTGGGCTAGGTCTTCTGTGGTCAGGCATTGATCTTTGCATGATCCAATATGGTTTGGTCGGGTTTCCGGGGGCTTGTGACACAAAGCATGGCAACATGCATGCAAAAACTGGTTCTGGCTATTCCATTTAGCATTAAACAACTGCTTGGAAGAGTTAATGTAGCATTTTTGAACATTTTGCTATGGACATACCACATGCATTGAATATTTATATCAGCCAAACTAGAATTAAAGCTATCACTGCACACACACTTAGGCAGCACACATTGTGAAATAGTGCACTAAATGCAACAATAAATCAAAATTGGCTAGGTTGGAAGGCAGAGTAGTCTATGATACTGGCTTCAGATTTCTAACCAAACTAAAGGTTTAAAGAACAGTGGCAGATTATGGCCTATTGCATATTTGTGAGATCTCATCTGTTATAATTACTGTATCTTATTCATAATATATTTCATCACCATCAATTGAAGGCATACTTTATCTAAAATGACCAGATAATATCACCACCACCACCAAGATCCTGGACCACAGCCAGTCTTCTGGTATTTCAGTGATCCTTGATGCAACCCAACACCACTGTGAACAGGATGTTGAAGCAGCTGTTGCAGTAAAGTAAAAGGGGGCATTTGCGATCACTGGGCAGAAGAAACACATAGCAGATTGTACCACCCAATTTTAAGTAATGCAATAATGCCTTCAACAAAACATAATCTTCCAGTTAAAAAGTTTATTTGTATCAGCTAAGGCAGTCTTGGAAATATAGTAGTCTTTTCCCAAGAAAAAAGTTCTCCTTTGGCAAAACTTGATAATTTGTTAATTTATTTATGTATATATCTGTGTTAATTGTTCAATTTGGGATTCTAGTATATGTGACTTTTCAAATCACTCTTGTTGATTGCTAAAGAAGAAAGAACTAGGATTAGGAATAGAACAGGGAAGTAAATAAAATAGTAAGAAAAAATACTTTAATTTGCAATTAAGATTTGGAAAAGATAAGGCATGTGTAAAGGAAGAAAACAGTCCCTAGAAGTGACATGAACGAGCTGCGTCATGTACCAAAGAAGTTGATGAACACGAACTAGGGATATAAGGACGTGGGTGCAGGAAGGAAGGAATTGGCATGTAGATGTCAACATGTCTACATCATCAAATCACAAAGACATTAAGCATTTGCATAAAGAAACAAACAAAAAAGTGGAAAGTGAGATGGCAAATTTATTAAACGATAAATGATACTGACCTATTTTCTCTTCCTATCTACTAAACTAAATTCTGGCTTTATCTAGTGAATTTTTCCACCCATACTGGTTTCCAAATAATGTTCTGTCTTGCTTGATTGGTCTTTGAGGCTTTCATGGTGCCTATTAGGAGAAGGAATGTGGGCAGAAAGAGAACAATTTGCACAGTAACAGGGTTTAAGGACTAAAACTTTCATGGAAGTTCATTGGATACAGTTTGAAGAGAGAGGCACAGAAGTTACCATAGGAGAAAGAAGCTAATGAGAGAGAAAAGGAGGATTTGAAGTATTGCAGTAGATGTATGTCTTCTTCATGGACTTTTAAAAGTCCGTATGAGCTAAAATTATTTAAAAATAGCTTTATTGGTGGTTTTGTCTGGCTACATTGCTAAGCTGACCCTGGACCTCATGGACTCAGGCTCTATAAACAGCGCATTGACTTGTGCCTAGTCCTCAACTTGATGCAACAGCTGTGCATCCATCTTGTTGAGACTGCAGTGAAGAGAGGGAGCCTAATACTTTCTTTTCTGCTTTGTGTAGTGAACACAAAAGTATAAAAGCTTTAATTGGTTAATTTCTGATTTCAGTTACTCCATTTTATTTTTCTCCACTATACCTTTTCTCACATAGGAATTTTTAAACATATGACCTCTACTGTTAGGAAACTACTAGTATAGTTTCAAAAATTTTATTTTTCATAAATTTATACTGTCTACCTCAACTATAGCTACTTCTCTCCTCCCACATCTGCATAGGTTTCAGATGCACAGACACATCAAAATACAAATAGCCAGACAATATGCATACACAGCTACAGCCCTTCTCTATCCCAGTCACCCCCACTCCCCATCTCCATTTCTCTCTATCATTTACACAGGCGCACACACACACACTCACATACAGACTTTATTTGTTGTCACAGCTAAAAAGGTGACAACAAGAAAGATCAATAATGCATTTTCCTTGGTCAAAGCCAAACAGTTGATGGCAATTCTTTAAACCTCATATTTTTAGCCATTTTGAGAAGGATCCTGCCATTTTAAAAATAGTTAATAAAGGCCTAGATGTTCTGCAAAATGCAACTTCAATATTTCCCCAGCCTGAGCTGAGTAAATTTGATAACAGACCTAGCTAAAGTTATAAAGCCTAGCTTCTTATGTCTATATTTATGTCTAATTGAACCTCAAATATAAAGACTTTCCATACCATAAAATGGCATGGAAATGACAGCATTGAATTAACATTATTAGAAACCTGCTGGAGAAGGAACTATTTGTGGGGGTACCTGATTATGTCCAGCACAGGGTTATATGCAGGTTGGTTCTCCAACAAAAACATTTTATACAGAGCAGCTTTCCCATTTGCTCAGTGGTCTTGCCAGAGGTAGCATAACCTGCACAAGGTACCTGGATCTGCACCCATGTTCTATGACTGGAGTGTGTGTTTCAAAAGGATAAATATAAAGGACAGCTCTAGAGTTTGTCCTTTCATTATTCCTAAACCTAAAGTGAGCCTCTCTCAAGTTTCCTTGGGGCTTTAGATAATGGATGGTAAAGTTTCTCCAAATTTGGTCTCTAAGGTACTATGTGAACACACAATTTTCTATCGGAAATTTCTTCTCCCTTCAATTCTTGTATGCAACTGAACCTTCCTGAAGATAAGGAGACCAACCGAGAAATACTGAAGAATCCTGTTCACTCCACTCTTTACTTTTCTACAAATGTGAACTAGTCAACCAAGGTGAACTCTTCACTTCCTCTGACAAGAGCCCATCTTTGCACTCCAATTCCTAATTCTCCATGGAAAGTCTCATAGAAGTTCCTATCAACAAGTTTCCCTGAGATGTGTTCCACAAGTTCAGTTCAGTTTACTTATCAGCCCACCTTTTCAAAAATATAATCTTTTATCTCAGCCCTAATTGTAATTTAAAAATCTCCTGTAGGAAGATGATTGTCTACTTGCAGGATTAAGAATGCATGAAGGGCCGGGTGCAGTGGCTCACACCTGTAATCTCAGCACTTTGGGAGGCCGAGGTGGGCGGATCACCTGAGGTCAGGAGTCTGAGACCAGCCTGGCTAACCTGGTGAAACCTCATTTCTACTAAAAATACAAAAAATCAGCTTGGTGTGATGGTGCGCGCCTGTTATCCCAATTACTCGGGAGGCTGAAGCAGGAGAATCGCTTGAACCCAGGAGGCGGAGATTGCAGTGAGCCGAGATTGCACCATTGTACTCCAGCTTGGGCAACAACAGCAAAACTCCCTCTTAAAAAAAAAAAAAAAAAAAACAGAAAAGAAAAGAAAAGAAAAGAAAAAGATTGCATTACATAGCTTTAGATAGAGTTTTATTTCTTGGTTTTCATCCTTGGACAGAGGCAGGGAACTGACTCCTGTGTTGGCTTAAGGTATCATTCAGGCAGCATTACAGCTTTGGAACCTTTGGTGAGGGAGAGATAGTGTCACAAATGATTGTCTTCCACCTTCTTGAAAGTATGTGATTCAAACCTCAAACAGAACACTGGTAAGGTGGGAGACATCTCCATCCAGCTGAACTGGATGCATCATCTCTCATTCTTCGGTCACTCTTCCAGTGACACTGTGTCTGAATGGCTTTGCTTCCCAAGGCACCTCCACCTCTGCATCACCCTTCCCATTTCCCTTCATTTCCAATTTCCTGTGGTATATGATATTTCCAAGAAGAAAAATAAATGCCACCAGGACATTTAATTATGGCTTCCATACCTCCATCCAGCAGAGAGCCATGCCACTCAGAAGAACATAGTGTTTTGTTACATTTAATTTTGCTAGCTTATTTCACCATTTTCCACCACTTGCAAGGATCTGAGACCATAACATTCTGCTTGAGTGGGGTTTGAATATGAGGGCTAAATCTAAAGGATTGTATTTACAATATGAGCATCTTCCCTTCACAACCTGTGTTGAGGGGAATACCTCCAAGCTTCACTACTGTATTAGGATTTATGTAGCATTGAGAGACTCAGATGTTCCACAGACTCCATATACTTAAATGAGCCACGTGTTACTCAGATCTAATTTTCAGATGCTGCTGAATAAGAGACGCTTCTCTGTAACACGGTGTTAGTAAGTCACTCATTCATTCACTTACATCTATGCTATTTACACTATGTGGTTGTTGAACATAAAACAGTTACACAGTACAGAATATCTATATCAGATAACGTTCCCAGCTGTCTCTTGAAGATTTACTTCCTAATATTGTATATATCATGTTCTCTTTTCTAAATTAAAAGATTGTTGCTAAATAAAAATAGGTAAATATAGGCTTAAAAAGTCATAAAATAAGAAATAACATTTCAAAAAAATTTATTTTTAGAGAAATTGAAAATTTGATGAATTAGCTCAATTTCTGTAAGAAATTGCATCTTATCACATATCCTAGATGTCGGTGTAGTTCCCTTTGAATCAATTTACTAATGTAAAGACAGATTCATGATAATTAATTAGATATATATTTATTTGTAATAAATGATGAAATTTTCTAGCATCATGACTGGAAATAAATAATGGATACATCTATATGCTAAGGATATTTTCTTTTATTTAACCAAGTTAATTCATTGATACATTTCTTAAGAACATTTTCAGAAAAGAAACAGATTAATGTATTTCTATGTATTGTTTTAAATAACATCACTGTGAGAGGTCATTAATGTATTTTAAAGCATGCTTTGGTAAAAAAATGTTATGTAGGACAGGATTTGATATTATGTGTTCTGTATTTTTATGGATTGAGGCCCAGGCTGGCAATGGGCCTCACATAGTCAGTTTAGGAAGGAGAGAAGGGGAGTCAAACATTTCAGAAATCTAATGAATGTCTGTTCTTAATGGCTTCATTTCATGCTAACTTCTCCTTTCAAGTAATGCCACTATTTTTCCAAATAGGTTTATAAAACAAGTCCTTTTTTGTGCACATCTTACATTTTTTATAGCAATGATTTGTATTTTATATAGTTTATCCTGAAATATTAAAATTTTATGTCATTGAAATTGTTATTATGCTTAAAGTACAATTTTAAATTAATTCCTGTATTTTAAAAACCATGAGAAAATTCTGCTTGCTCTTTCCAGTTAAAAAAAATTATGTAAACGAATTAGCAAAACTTGAACCTTTTTGCTACTTCTGACAAAAGAAAAGATTTATTTCCCGTGTACATCAGATAATGAAAACTGAACAAATGCTAACAGCTGCCAAGCTATCCATTCAACTTTCTGCTTATGCCACACAAAGCATACATTTTTAAGAGGCAGACATATGGGCCTTATATCATGTTTATGTAGACATTTGTGCATGAAATGCCAAAAAATACCCCAAACTATAGTTACATCTTGTACCTTAGGGAAATCCATAAAAGTTAATGCATCAGGTTTTGATAGAGTTAATACATTTGATTCAACTGCAATATGTTTTGTAGTTACTAGAAAACATTTTCCTTTTTCTTGGTAATGTTTACTTTTTATTGAGTTATAACTCACATACAATGCAAATCATTTCTTTTGTGTTTCAAAAAATACACCACAATCAACATTTAGAACAGCCCCATCATTTCTCAAAACTTGCTTATGCCCCTTTTGTCATCATCTGCCCTCTCTGTATGCAGCCCCAGCATACCCAACCCATGACTGATTTGTTTTCTCTTCAGTTTTATGACATTTTCAGGATGTCATAAAAATGGAATGAGACATGATATAACTTTTTGAGTCAAATTATTTTTACTTAGCAAAATGAATTTGAGATTCATTAGTGTTTTTGTGTATATCAGGAGTGTATTTTAATAGCTGAGAAATATTCTACTGATGGATGTACCACAGTTTATTAACCCATTCATCAGCTGAAGGTCATATAGGTTATTTCCAACTTTTGGCAATTATACATAAAACTTCTAGAAATATTTGGAAGATGTTTTCCTTTTGTGGGGGTAGGATTGCTGGGACTGGAACCGTTTGATTGTATGTTAACTGTATGATTAAGTACATAAAAATCTGTCAACATGTTTTCCAAAGTGGTTGTATCATTTTATGTTCTCTCCAGCAATACATGAGAGTTCCAGTTGCTCCCATTCTGGCCAACACTTGATATTGTTATTTTAAACTTTTAGCCATGCTAAGAAGCGGACACTCTTATTGTGAATTTAATTGGCATTTTCCTAATGACAATGATGTTGGCAGTCATTCCATGAGCTTATTTGTCATCTCCATATCTTTTTCAATGAAGTGTATGTCAAATCTTTGGTATTGAAAAAATAGATTATTTTTTATTATTGAGCTTTGTAAGTTTTTAATATGTTTTTGATAGAAGTTATTTGTTAGAGTCATGTTTTGCAAATATTTTCTCCCACTTTGCAGCTTTTTTCATTCCTTGCATTGTCTTTCATAGAGCAGTTTTAAATTTCATAAATTTAAATTCAACATTTTTTTTCTTTATGTATAGTGCTTTGATGTCATATCTAAGAAATCTTTACCTTATCCAAGATCACAAAGGTTTTCTTCTATGTTTTCTTGTAGGTTTTACCTTTCAAGTTTCTCGATTGGCTGTCATAACTTTTTTATAAGACATGAGGAATGAGCCAAGTTTCATTTTCTTACATATTGATGTCAAGTTGTTCCAGCTGTGTTCGTTGAACGACCTTCACTTCTATTGAAAATGTATTGACCATATTTGTGTAGATCTATTTCTGGGCTCTCAATTTTATTCCATTAACATACGTGTCTATCCATTCACCAATATCTCACTGCTTTGATTACTTAAATTCAAGCAATTAGTGTCTTCCAGCTATCTGTTTTTCCAAAACTCTTTGGTGATTCTAGTTCCTTCGTCTTTCCATGTAAGTCGTAGAATCAGCTTATCAGTTTCTACAGATATAAATCTGCTGGGATATTAATTGGAACTGCATTGAAGCTATAAAGCAGTACAAGAGAAAATTGGCATATTGACAATACTGAGTCTTCTAAACCATGAACATGGTATATCTCTCCATTTGTTAGGGTCTTTGATTTCTCTTATCATTTTACTATTTTTGTCTAATGGATCTTGAACACCTTTTGTTAGAAAGTGCATTATGTTCTGTGACACTATTGTAAAGGTACTTTTAATTTTTAAAAAAAATTCAATTTCCAATTGTTTGTTGATTGTATGTAGACATACAATTTACTTTATATCCTATATTCTTGCTAAACTCACTTATTATAGGAGAATTATTTTTTCTTATGGTAGATTTTTTGCAGATTTTCTACATAGACAGTCCTATAAATCAGGCAAATAAAGACAGTTTTATTTCCTCCTTTTCAAATTATCTTACTCTTTTTTCTCATTGAAATGGATAGGACCTCCAATACAATATTGAATAGGAGTAAGATTATTCTTGTCTTGCTCCTAATATTAGAGGAGAACATTTAATTTTTCACCATTAATAATGATATTAACTGAAGCTTTTTTGTAGATGCGTTTGGTAAGCTTAATGAGGTTTTGTGTATTTTTAGTTTTTTGAGAATTCTTATTATTAATAAATGTGGAATTTTTATCAAATATTTTTTCTACATTGAATATGATTAACATATAGTTTTTCTTCTTCAGTCTATTTATTGATAATATATATTATATTGTTTGATTTTCAAATTTTGAACCAGCCTTGCTTCTTAGGTAAACCCAACTTGGTTATAAGTATTATCACTTATTTCTATTGTTGAATACAAATTAGGAATTTTGAATATATATTCATGAGGAATATTGATTTGATGTTTTCTTTGTCATGATGTCTTTAGCTAGATATAGTGTAATAATGTTAACTTCATAAAATAAGTTGGAAAATTGTTCTCCTATTTTCTGAGAGAGCTTGCGTAGATTTGGGGTGTGTGTGTGTGTTTTTTTTTTCCCTTAAATGTTTTGTAGAATTCACCGGTGATGCCATCTGAGCTTATAGTTTTCTTTACTGGAAGGTTTTAAGCTAAAAATTCAATTTCTTTCATACATGTGGGACTAGTCAGGTTATCTTTTCTTTGAGTGAATTTTGAAAGTTCTTTTTAAGAATACATCTACTTCACCTAAGTTATTGCATTTATGAGCATTGCATTGTTCATAATGCTTCTTTATAATACATTTTGTGTCTGTAAAATCTGTAATGATTCTTTTATTGTTCTTGATATTGATAAATTGTGTGTGTGGGGGGGGGGTCAGTTCTACCAGAGGTTATAAATCATATTGATCTTCACAAAAACTTTTTTGGTTACATTGAATTTTCTCAATTATTTTTCTGTTTATGTATTTCCACTCTATTTTTTGTATTCTTTTTCCATGTACTTTGGTTTAAACTTGTTCTATTTTTAAGAGTTTTCTTAGGTTTTTGCTTAGATCCTAGATTTGAGACTTTTTTCCTTTCATAATGTATGCATTAATGCTGTAAATTTCCCTTTAAGCACAGCTGTAACTGCATTCCACAAATTTTGATATGTTATATTTTTATGTTCAATCAATTTACAGTGTATTTGAATTTTCCTTGTGACTTCTTCTTTGATATATTGGTTATTTAAAAGTGTGTTGTTTAATTTCCACATACGGCTGGGCGCGGTGGCTCACGCCTGTAATCCCAGCACTTTGGGAGGCCAAGGCAGGCGGATCACGAGGTCAGGAGATCGAGACCATCCTGGTTAACATGGTGAAACCCCATCTCTACTAAAAATACAAAAAAATTAGCCGGGCGTGGTGGCGGGCACCTGTAGTCCCAGCTATTCCGGAGGCTGAGGCAGGAGAATGGCGTGAACCCGGGAGGTGGAGCTTGCAGTGAGTCGAGATTGCACCACTGCACTCCAGAATGGGCAACAGAGCAAGACTCCGTCTCAAAATAAATAAATAAATAAATAGATAAAATAATAATAATTTCCACATCCTTGTTTTCCAGTTTAATTATTTCTGTTACTAGATTTCTAGTTTAATTGTTACAGTAAGAATTGTATGATTTTGCTTTTTTAAATCTGTTTTTTTTTTCACCCAGAAAATTCAATCTTTTGGTGAATGTTTTATCTGTAAAATATGAGTTTCATGTAACCCAAAACTCCGATGTTAAGTGCATACACATTTGTGTACTTAACATACACATCAGTGTATATGTATGACCCCATTATCAGGAGGTAATGTTGCTATTTATCCCTGGTAAAATTATTTGTCAAAAGTCTACTTTGTGTGAAAGTAATATAATCATTGATCCTACTTATATTTTTATACTTAAGGAGGGTTTTATAATAGCATATGGATGTATGTTGTTTTTGTTTAACCCACAGTCTCTTATTTTTTATATATATACCATTATATTTAACGCATTAAGTGAAATAGTTGAAATCTACCACTTTATTATTTGTTTTGCTTGTCCCCTCCATTTTAGAGCCTCTCTCTCTTTTCTTGCCTTCTGTTGGATTATTTTACTATTGTTTGGTATTTCATTTTAATTTATACATTAGATTTTTAGGTATATTTATTTGCATTATTTTTTACTGGTTCCTTTAGGTATTATACTGTGGATACTTCCATTTTACAATATAATTGGAGTCAACATTGCACTACTTTAAATAAAATGTAAAAACTTTGCTACTGTATCAATCTTCTTATTTCACTCTAAGACCTTTATGCTGTAACAGTCATATATATTACGCCTACATACACAGAAAACTCCGTCAAACAATGTTATAATTTTTGCTTTCAATATTTACATATATTTTAAAGAAGTTAAGTGAAAAAAATGCTGTCTTTTCTATTTAACCACATATTTACCATTTTTCTTACTCTTCCTTCATTCCTCAATATCCAAGTTTCTTCTGGTATCATTTCTCTTCAGCTGGAAGAATTTCATCTGGTATTGCTTTAGAATAAGTCTGCTAAAGAAAATTATCCATTTTCTTTCATATGAAAATTTCTATATTTTTCCTCCTGATGGATATTTTCCTTGAATAAAGAATTTTTTGCTGACAATTTTTTTCTTTCAACATCTTAAAGACCTTCTACTACTCTTTCTCAGCTTCCATGGTTTCTGATGACAAATTAACTAATTACTGTTTCTCTATGAAGAGAAAAGAAACAAAGGTAAAGGACTCACCACCCACCCAGTTTGGATTGCTTTAGCAATTTCTGGCTCACCTCCACAATGTGTCTTGCTTTGCAGAGTCCTCAGGTAGTATTTTGTATGAAGTTTTAAGTTGTCATCAGGAGGAGTTGTCTATACTGGGTTTTTGCAGCCACAGCAGAAGGGAAATACAGTTTCATTTATTCTTACGGTATTCTGAAACTTCAAAGCATTTAGAATGAGGACGAATTCATCGGAATGGGAATGCTATAACAATTCACTCCAGTGAAAGCATTATAGCAAAGGTCTTTTGGAGATACGCTTCTAACAAAGTAATATATAGTGAAGGAATAGGTGGCCATTTCCTGTCTTATATCTTTGTCACCTAGAAATTATTTACCTCTGTGGCTTAGGCCAAAATTATTATTTATATCCACTTGAAACACAGTTGTCCTCATATTACATAATATATCCTGTGTATATAAAGTATTAAAATAAGTCCATGCTTGCTCCTTAAAAGACAAACTCTATGATAGAAATCAGAAGACCTTTAGGTAGCAAAAAACAGAATGTTATTGGCAAAGTGATGAGAAGCATAAAATAGAAGATGTATAATGTGTTCTTTTTTGAAGAGCAGCTGACCGACACTAAAATAAATCATCACCATGGAAGGCAATGGAAGAGAGGTTTACCTATTTGTGTATAACACAAATATGGGGTTGGGACTATGTCTTCTAAGTTATATGGTACTCCATGTTATCTAGCATAATGCCTTGTGCATGATGGTTTCAATAATTTTTTTTCTAAACGATATGCCAATATGTATATATGTGTGTACAAACAGCAAGAACCCAAGAATTAAACAACGTATTCTGTTATATTTTACTGCACTTTATTTCCAACATTAATAAGTCACAGTCTTTTGAATTTACTTGTTATTTTTGTATCTTCTTTCCATTTTAATTCTCTATCTCCTAATTCTGCAGACATACATTATGTCTGGGAACAATTGATTTATTTTATTAACTTAAATACCTTTAAAACACCTCCTGATGAGTTGATAATTAGGGGACTATTCTTTCGCAGTGAAAGGAAAATAAAATTAAAAGAATCATGTACAAAATAATTTATAAATGAAAGAGAGTTACAAAAAACCAAGATGCCTTGTGATATTTAGGACAGGTAATAAGTGTTCTGAACATAAAGTTGGTATTTAGTTATCATTAGTAGAAAATAATTTTTCCACGACATTACTATTAAACAAATATTTAAAGAGGAGGAATCAAATAATGAACTTACATGGTATACCAAATGCCTAATCTGACCTTGGTTTAGACAAATTGATCATTAAGGGAAATACTGATAGGCCAACTAGCTATAGGTGAATTGACTTAGAGCTGTGGGTTCCAAGGAGCTGAGATGATTATTGGGAGTTTTTATTATACAAGATAGTTATTAGGCTGATATCATGTCAAAGGATTTATTGCATAGAAAGAAGTAAACAAAATAGTTCATAAGAATATTTATTGAAACTTTCCAATGGTCAAAAACTATTAAAAATTTGAATGCCATTAATAGAGGAATGGGTAAACACATTTTAATTAATCCACATAACACAGTTAGTCAAAAGTGTGAATTCTGTTTATATCTATTGACCCAGAAGGATGCATATGATGTATTATTAAAGAAAAAACCAAATGGCATATTTATATTACTTTTGTAAAATAGTAAACAAACAAAAGCTGGGTGTTGGGGGGAGTAGGGGAAAAACAAGGAAAGAGAATATGTGTGTATGCATTTGCTGGTATAACTACGTGGAAATGCAGGTTATTTCTGTTGGGTTGGGGGAAGGGTATTTAAAATGAGAGCTAGTGTATCTTTTTTAAAACTCCTTATATAAGTTTTTGCGTTGTTCAGTTGTTAAAACTAGCAGGTGATAGTGTGATAATTTATAAAACTTTAATGAAGTTAAGTTTTAAAATTTTTGTCTGAGGAAAACTCAGTTTACTTATCACTCCATATCTAGCTGTTCTCCCTGCAGCAAATTTTTGGTCAATCAAGCAAAACTCCTTAGGTAGCTGTCTGCCTTTGATAATTTCAAGACTGCCCAACCTAGAGGCATGCTATGAAGTAGATGTCTTCTCAAATTCTTTTTGACTCTGTGCATATATTTATACTTATATGAACATTTATTTATTCATATTATATGAAACTATGTGGCCCAATTTAGCCTCAAATATTTCCCCCATGTAATACTGCTTGTCTCTGTAGAACTGAGAGTATTTTAGAAGGGAGACTTGAGTAGATAACAAATGATCAAGAAATTCCGATCTAGTAAATTTCCTGTAGCCTTTTAATATTTACAAATTGAATAGCCCTTATTCTTCATACATATATACATAGAAATACCAGAAACATATATGTGCAAATGGTGGTAGAAATAAAGAGGATGGGGGAAAATGATGAAGCTATTTGGCATTTTAAAATATTTTTTTCCTAATATAGAAAACTCTATTTATAACTATTCATTTGCTTTTTGATTCTATGCTGCTCTCTCAGTTCATTTTACATAATATTTCCTTTCTGTCTCATAATTTCTGAAGTACTCTAAGCAGCCTTCTTACACCAAAAAAAATAGGGTTAAGGAAATCTATAGCTAAAGTAATGAATATCTTCTCCTTCCTTTTCTCTTATGAGAGGAATGAGAACATAAGGCACTAGAGATAATTTTTCATAACACTTTTAATTAACATGAATGTTGAATGAAACTGAAGCATTCTACCAGGAAAACTGAAGCAGCATTATTCCCTTTCCCATCACATCAGGTGACCATAGTTCCACAACAACAATAAAGTCTGGCATACATTTCAACCATTTGTCTTCTGAAGCTGAGTTTGGTGAGGTAGGGATCAGATCTTTGTGTTTCATAGATACTCCTGGTATGGTGTCTGTCTTCTATACAGCCATATTCAATACTTCAATAAATATGTTTCAGAAATATCTCCTTGTAAATATTTTCTGTAAATAACCCAAGAAGATAATAAACAAATAATTGCTACTTGAGTCCCTGATGACAAAGAGAAAATAAAGGTGTTCTCTTTTATTTCTTTTGATTTTCAGGTAATCCTGCTGCTTTCCTGTAAATTTACAGGTACAAATATTCTTTTTCCTGTACATAAATGTGGGCTTTCCATTTATAGGGAGAAATGCGGTCACCTTAATCAGTGGGAATTGAATGAAGAATGCAGCTTAGTATATAAGAAATCAGTTTAGAATGATCTGCTTATATAAATTGGCAACCCATATAACTTGATAACTTATAGGATGGTTTGATGAGAGACTGTAATCCTGTGGTACAGGTACTGGGAATTGGTTAAGAGTATGGGCATTGCAGCTGAACTCCTTGGACACTCGTCTCTGCTTACTTCATTATGAGCTAGGGATGTTGATGTGTTAGTTTCTCAAACTCAGCTTCATCATTCTTAGTTACAGTGCCAATTTCATCGAATTGTGAAGATTACATAAATGGTGCTTGGAAAGTGCTTAGCACAGTGCCTGGCACACAGTCAGTGATCTATACATGTTAGCTCTTAAAAATACTATGTGTGTTCAGGACCATTTCTTGTATTCACTGAACTGGAAAATTTGTTTTGTACTATTTCTGTATGCTTTCATTTTCTTTTTTTTGCATTTAAAATTTATTGCTAAAATATGCTCAGGTTTTGCACTGCACATGGGTAGCTCTGCATGGTGTGAATGTAGTATGCTACATCAGAAGTCACACAACTGAAATTCTAGTTGTAGTTCTGCTGCCAACACTGGGATCTTGCACAATTCTTTTTTCTTTCCGAGTCTTAATTTTTCATCTTCTTTTTTTAATTATTATACATTAAGTTCTAGGGTACATGTGCACAACATGCAGCTTTGTTACATAGGTATAGATGTGCCATGTTGGTTTGCTGCACCCATCAACTCGTCACTTACATTAGGTATTTCTCCTAATGCCATCCCTCCCCCAGCCACGCACCCCACATTGAACTAGTTTACACTTCTACCAATAGTATAAAGCATTCCTATTTCTCCACCTCCTCTCCAGCATCTGTTGTTTCCTGACTTTTTAGTGAACACCATTCTAACTGGTGTAAGATAGTATCTCATTGTGGTTTTGATTTGCATTTCTCTCATGACCAGTGCTGATGAGCATTTTCTCATGTGTCTGTTGGCTGCATAAATGTCTTCTTTTGAGAAGTGTCTGTTCATATCCTTTGCCCACCTTTTGATGGAGTTGTTTTTTTCTTGTAAATTTGTTAAAGTTGTTTGTAGATTCTGGATATTAGCCCTTTGTCAGATGGGTAGATTGCAAAAATTTTCTCCCATTCTGTAGGTTGCCTGTTCACTCTGATGGTAGTTTCTTTTGCTGTGCAGAAGAAAGTTAGTTTAATTAGGTCCCATTTGTCTTTTGGCTTTTGTTACCATTGCTTTTGGTATTTTAGTCATGAAGCCCTTGCCCATGCCTATGTCCTGAATGGTATTGGCCTAGGTTTTCTTCTAGGGTTTTAGATCTAACATTTAAGTATTTAATTCATCTTGAATTAATTTTTGTATGAGATATAAGGGAGGGATCCAGTTTCAGCTTTCTACATATGGCTAGCCAGTTTTCCCAGCACCGTTTATTAGATAGGGAATCCTTTCCCCATTTCTTGTTTTTATCAGGTTTGTCAAAGATCAGATGGTTGTAGATGTAGAGTGTTATTTCTGAGACCTCTGTTCTGTTCCATTGGTCTATATCTCTGTTTTGGTACCAGTACCATGCTGTTTTGGTTACTGTAGCCTTTTAATATAGTTTGAAGTCAGATAGCATGATACCTCCAGCTTTGTTCTTTTTGCATAGGATTGTCTTGGCAATGCGGGCTCTTTTTTGGTTCCATATGAACTTTAAAATAGTTTTTTCCAATTCTGTGAAGAAATTCATTGGTAGCTTGATGGGGATGGCATTGAATCTATAAATTACCTTGGGCAGTATGGTCATTTTCACAATAAGAATTCTTCCTATCCATGAGCATGGAATATTCTTCCATTTGTTTGTGTCCTCCTTTATACCATTGAGAAATGGTTTGTAGTTCACCTTGAAGAGGTCCTTCACATCCCTTGTAAGTTGAATTCCTAGGTATTTTATTCTCTTTGTAGCAATTGTGAATGGGAGTTCACTCATGATTTGGCTGTTTGCCTGTTATTGATGTACAGGAATGCTTGTGATTTTTGCACATTGATTTTGTATCCTCAGACTCTGTTGAAGTTGCTTATCAGCTTAAGGAGATTTTGGGCTGAGATGATGGGGTTTTCTAAATATACAGTCATGTCATCTGCAAACAGGGACAATTTGACCTCCTCGTTTCCTAGTTGAATACGCCTTATTTCTTTCTCTTGCCTGATTGCCCGGGCCAGAACTTCCAACACTATGTTGAATAGGAGTGGTGAGAGAGGGTATCCTTGTCTTGTGCCAGTTTTCAAAGGGAATGCTTCCAAGTTTTGCCCATTCAGTATGATACTGGCTGTGGGTTTGTCATAAATAGCTCTTATTATTTTGAGATACGTTCCATCAATACCTAGTTTATTGAGAGTTTTTAGTATGAAGGGCTGTTGAATTTTGTCTAAGGCCTTTTCTGCATCTATTGAGATAATTATGTGGTTTTTGTTGTTGGTTCTTTTTATGTGATGGATTATGTTTGTTTATTTGCATATGTCGAACCAGCCTTGCATCCTAGGGATGAAACTGACTTGATCATGTTGGATAAGCTTTGTGATGTGCTGCTGGATTCAGTTTTGCCAGTATTTCATTGAGGATTTTTGCATCGATGTTCATCAGGGTATTGGTCTAAAATTTTCTTTTTTTGCTGTGTCTTTGCCAGGCTTTGGTATCAGGATGATGCAGGCCTCATAAAATGAGTTAGGGAGGATCCTCTCTTTTTCTATTGATTGGAATAGTTTCAGAAGGAATGGTACCAACTCCTCCTTGTACCTCTGGTAGAATTTGGCTGTGAATCCGCCTGGTCCTCGACATTTTTTGGTTGGTAGGCTATCGATTATTGCCTCAATATCGGAGTCTGTTATTGATCTATTCAGAGATTCAACTTCTTCCTGGTTTAGTCTTGGGAGGGTGTATGTGTCCAGGAATGTATCCATTTCTTCTAGGTTTTGTATTATTTGCGTAGAGGTGTTTATAGTATTCTCTGATGATAGTTTGTATCCCTGTGGGATTGATGGTGATATCCCCTTTATCATTTTTATTGCATCTATTTGAGTCTTCTCTCTTTTCTTCTTTATTAGTCTTGCTAGTGGTCTATCAGTTTTGTTGATCTTTTCAAAAACCCAGCTCCTGGATTCATTGATTTTTTGGAGGGTTTTTTGTGTCTCTGTCTCCTTCAGTTCTGCTCTGATCTTAGTTATTTCTTGCCTTCTTCTAGCTTTTGAATTGTTTGCTCTCGCTTCTTTAGTTCTTTTAATTATGATATTAGGGTGTTTATTTTAGATATTTCCTGCTTTCTGTAGTAGGCATTTAGTGCTATAAATTTCCCTCTACACACTGCTTTAAATGTGTTCCAGAGATTCTGGTATGTTGTGTCTTTGTTCTCATTGGTTTCAAAGAACAACTTTATATCTGCCTTCATTTTGTTATGTACTCAGTAGTCATTCAGGAGCACATTGTTCAGTTTCCATGTAGTTGTGCAGTGTTGAGTGAGTTTCTTAATCCTGAATTCTAATTTGATTGCCCTGTGGTCTGAGAGACAGTTTGTTGTGATTTCTGCTCTTTTAACATTTGCTGAGGAGTGCTTTACTTCCAACTATGTGGTCAATTTTGGAATAAGTGTGACGTGGTGCTGAGAAGAATGTATATTCTCTTGATTTGGGGTGGAGAGCCTTATAGATGTCTATTAGGTCTGCTTGGTGCAGACCTGAGTTCAAGTTCTGGATATCCTTGTTAACCTGTCTCATCAATCTAATATTGACAGTGGGGTGTTAAAGTCTCCCATTATTATTGTGTGGGAGTCTAAGTCTCTTTGTAGGTCTCTAAGGATTTGCTTTATGGATCTGGGTACTCCTGTATTGGGTGCATATATATTTAGGATAGTTAACTCTTCTTATTGAATTGATCCCTTTAACATTATGTAATGGCCTTCTTTGTCTCTTTTGATCTTTGTTGGTTTAAAGTCTGTTTTATCAGAGACTAGGTTTGCAACCCCTGCTTTTTTTTGCTTCCAATTTGCTTGGTAGATCTTCCTTCCCCCTTTATTTTGAGCCTATGTGTGTCTCTGCATGTGAGAGAGGTCTCCTGAATACAGCACACGGATGGGTCTTGACTCTTTATCCAATTTTCCAGTCTTTATCTTTTAATTGGGGCATTTAGCCCATTTACATTTAAGGTTAACATTGTTATGTGTGAATTTGATCCTGACATTATGATATTAGCTGGTTATTTTGCCCATTAGTTGATGAAATTTCTTCCTAGCATCAATGGTCTTTATAATTTGGCATGTTTTTGCAGTGGCTGGTACTGGTTGTTCCTTTTCGTGTTTAGTGCTCCCTTCAGGAGCTCTTGTAAAGCAGGTTTGGTGGTGAGAAAATCTCTCAGCATTTACTTGTCTGTAAAGGATTTCATTTCTCCTTCACTTATGTAGCTTAGTTTGGTTGGATATGAATTTCTTGGTTGAAAATTCTTTCCTTTAACAATGTTGAATATTGGTCCCTACTCTCTTCTGGCTTGTAGAGTTTCTGCCAAGAGATCTGCTGTCAGTCTGATGGGCTTCCCTTTGTGGGTAACCCGACCTTTCTCTCTGGCTGCCCTTAACATTTTTCCTTCATTTCAATCTTGGTGAATCTGACAATTATGTGTCTTGGGGTTGCTCTTCTTGAGGAGTATCTTTGTGGTGTTCTCTGTATTTCCTGAATTTGAATGTTGGCCTGCCTTGCTAGGTTGGGGAAGTTCTCCTAGATAATATCCTGAAGAGCGTTTTCCAACTTGGTTCCATTCTCTCCATCACTTTCAGGTACACCAATCAAACATAGATTTGGTCTTTTCACATAGTCCCATATTTCTTGGAGGCTTTGTTTGTTTCTTTTTACTCTTTTTTTTCTCTAAACTTTTCTTCTCACTTTATTTCATTAATTTGATCTTCAATCACTGATACCCTTTCTTCCACTTGATCAAATTGGCTACTGAAGTTTGTGCATGCATCACGTAGTTCTCATGCCATGGTTTTCAGTTCCATCAGATCATTTAAGGTCTTCTCTACACTGTTTATTCTAGTTAACCATTCAACTAACTAACCTTTTTTCAAGGTTTTTAGCTTCCTTGCAATGGGTTCAAACATATTCCTTTAGCTCAGAGAAGTTTGTTACTCCCAACCTTCTGAAGCCTACTTCTATCAACTCGTCAAAGTCATTCTCCATCCAGCTTTGTTCCATTGCTGGAAAAGAGCTGCAATCCTTTGGAGGATAAGAGGTGTTCTGGTTTTTAGAATTTTCAGCTTTTCTGCTCTGTTTTTTCCTCATCTTTGTGGTTTTATCTACCTTTGGTCTTTGATGTTGGTGACCTACAGATGGGGTTTTGGTGTGGATGTCCTTTTGGTTGATGTTGATGCTATTCCTTTCTGTTTGTTAGTTTTCCTTCTAACAGTCAGGTCCCTCAGCTGCAGAGTTGGAGTTTGCTGGAGGTACACTCCAGACTGTTTGCCTGGGTATCACCAGTGGAGGCTGCAGAACAGCAAATATTGCAGAACAACAAATATTACTGCTTGATCCTTCTTCTGGAAGATTTGTCCCACAAGGGTACCCGCCTGTATGAGGTGTCAGTTGGCCCCTACTGGGAAGTGTCTCCTAGTTAGGCTACACAGGGGTCAGGGACCCACTTGAGGAGGCAGTCTGTCTGTTCTTAGAGCTCAAACCCTATGCTGGGAGAACCACTGCTCTCTTCAGAGCTGTCAGACAGGGACGTTTAAGTCTGCAGAAGTTTCTGCTGCCTTTGGTTCAGCTATGCCCTGCCCTCAGAGGTGAAGTCAACAGAGGTTGCAGGCCTTGCTGAGCTGCGGTGGGCTCTGCCCAGTTTGAGTTTCCCGGGCCACTTTGTGTACCTACTCAAGCCTCAGCAGTGGCAGACTCCCTTCCCCTGCCAGACTGCTGCCTCCCAGGTTGATCTCAGACTGCTGCACTAGCAGTGAGCAAGGTTCTGTGGGCATGGGACCTTCTGAGCCAGGTGCAGGATATAATCTCCTGGTGTGCTGTTTGCTAAGACCATTGGAAAAGTTCAGTATTTAGGCAGGAATATCCCATTTTTCCAGCTACAGCATGTCATGGCTTCCCTTGGCTAGGAAAGGGAAATCCACCAACCCTTTGTCTTCCCAGTTGAGGTGATGTCCCCCCCACAGCTTTGGCTTGCCCTCCATGGGCTGCACCCACTGTCCAACTGGTCCTAATGAGATGAACCCGGTACCTCAGTTAGAAATGCAGAAATTACCTGTCTTCTGTGTTGATCGCGCTAGGAGCTGCATACCGGAGCTGTTCCTATTTGGCCATCTTGGAACAGACCACCTATGCTTTCATTTCCTACATCCTGCAAGTAAATTTAAGAAAATTTACTTAAGACCAAAATAAGTTTAATAGATATATAACTAATTCTCAGACTAATTAGACCAAGGGAAATTGTGACCCTGAAGTAAACATAATGGAAAACACTCTTCAGAACTGCTATGGTTCTTGGGAAGTGGCCTGTTTCTATGAAATAGGCACTGCATCTAAGAATGATGAAGCTGAGTTTTGAGAAACTAACTCATCAACATCCCTAACTCATAACGAAGTAAGCAGATGAGTGTCCAAGGAGTTCAACTGCAGTGTCCATACTCTTAACCAATTCCCAGTGCCTGTACCACAGGATTACAGTCCCTTAACAAGTCATGGCATTGAAGGAAGATAATCCAGAGAGGACGACCCTTGCAGCTTTGGGGGCCAAAAATGCAATTCCAGGTGATTTTAACCATCTTTAAGTTCTTGAGACTGCCACTAAGAGGAATGAGGAAATGGTTGTAAAGTTTTATCTTATCTTATTTTATTTTATTTTATTTTTACCTCTGGCTATAATGGCTGGTTGTTGTGAGCCAGGGAAAACATAGGAGAGGTACCAAGGTCATAGGAAAGAATGGAGTGAGTGAGGGGAAAACCTTATGAACTTTATATTATTGTAAGCTTATAACAGCAGATTCACTTTTTTCTTTTAATGCACAAGATCTTAAAGAAAAAGAGAAGAAAAAGAACCAACATCTATTAATCAGCATTACCAAGCAGTCAGCTGTGTGCTTTATGTACATTATTTCACTTAAAACTTGCATTAATCCTACAGCAATGTTCAGTCAGAATAAGGTAGGTTATCCTGTAGAAGCCAATCTCAGTAGCTTAAAATAGCAAGATTTACAGATCTAGGTGATTCTCATAGGCACTTGTCTTTCACTGGGGGCACAGCCTTGCAAGTCTATGTCATATCAACACATGCTTCCAAAATTGTTCCAGAAAAGAGACATTTCTGTAAAGTTTCACAATGCCAATTAATGCCTCTTTCCAGAAATGACATATTACTTCCACTTATACCTCATTGCCCAAAACAAGTTATGGCATCATGCATAAACTCAATGGGGAAGAGAATAACATTCCTTCATTTTGGCTTAAGGCATGAGAGTCATAAATACTGGTGAGCAGCATGATGTCTATCACAAAATGTGGCTTCCTACTTTGAAGATGAGGAATATCAGATTGAGAGAAACATTTAACAACTTAGGCAAAATCACACTGCTCATTAATGCTATATTGGAATGCAAAGACCTCAAATTTATGTTCTTTCCATTGCATCATGTCACTTCACATATATTTTCTTTCATATTTGTATTAATGTAACACACAAAGCAAGTATATTCCCTACTTCAATCAATTCAGAAGTGAGCATAATAGCTTATTTCATAGCCAGATAAACAGAGAAGTGTACCAGTTACTGTAAGAACCATTAATATCATAATTATGTACTTTGAAATGAGTCATTCTTATTCACTATTGATAGTGAGATAAGATACTTTCAGTTTTGTTGTATTGGTTGTATTTTTTATTTTTTTAGTTTTGTTTTCTAAAGGACTATGCAGCCATGCCTCCTGAACCAACTGCTGTTGAGCACTTACAGCATAGTGAAACTCACAACAGGCAGTTCAAAGGAAGTACACCAATTAGGATAAGAACATTTTCCTGAGTCAAGGAAGCCTTCTCCACATTTAGAGCATGGTCTATGGATCAGTGAAGACAGTAGTTCAAAGGGACTAGTCAGTTTAGTAAAATAAGTACCCTGGTTATGCATTAAATTTGCCTCTGTAAGTAAAGTACAGTGAGTTTCCCTTTGATCTTATGAAGATAGTTCAGTATGCTATACATAGCACAGAGATGAAAGTAGATGAGGCTGCTTAGAATGAAATACGCCACCAAGTGATATAAAGCTTTCAGATGCTTCTGAGCAGAAGCAGAAATAATCTTACAAGTAATGTCCTTGCTTTGCAATATTTTCGTTGGGCATTTGGCATTAATTTCAGGTTATTTTTTATTATGAATAAACAATATTTGCTGCAGGAAAAATGTTATAAAAATGAGGTGTAAATATGATCAATGATTTATGATAGGCTGCCTGTATCTGTTTTCATTTCTTTAAAATTATATCTAGCTTTCATATTATTTCATCAAGAATCCCTTGTCAATCTCCTCTCTGGCCAGGACATTAATTTTTTTAAATTTAATAAAAATACCTATATATCCATACATTTTCTCTTTCACTAGCCAGCTGGCATGCATGACTTGTCTTACTATTGGCAGAGGGTGGTGCATTAAAAAATGGAAAATAAGGGAAAATATAATTATTGTATTTTCTATTTCAGTGGCCCACTGCTAGCTTCTGGTAGCTTTCTTCTGATGCATATCCTTCCTCAAATGTCAAGTGTTATCCTAGTTTTGAATAAATCCGGGCCAAGGTTTTTGCTAATAGCTTTTATTCTGGGAACTAGCATTTTAATAGAGGATTTGAATCCAAAGGAATGAATTCCTGTTGGAGGAACTTTCAACACAGATAATACATGGAGTGTCAGAAGTGGGCGGGATAGTGTGCACCAACTGCCTCCCACTGCCATTCATTTCACCTGTTTGGAAAGCTGACCCTGGTTTAGGGATATGAATAGTATGTAAAATAATTCTTACTCCTCCTTTGTAGCAGTCTAATTTTATAGTCTGTTAAAAGTTTATTGAAAAAAAAACCCTATTTTTTAAAAACCTTACATTATTTACTTTTAGTATTTACATGATTGCATTTTTCTTTGACAAATCTTGAAAAGTACCTGTTTTTAAAATTGGATCATTATCGTAACAATGTTTTCCATTTTTTGTTTAGAACTTATTTTTAATAAATTATGTTCATACTTGATGAAGGGGTGGCCTACCCCTCCACACCTGTGGGCGTTTCTCGTTAGGTGGAACGAGAGACTTGAGAAAAGAAATGAGACACAGAGACAAAGTATAGAGAAAGAAAGTGGGCCCAGGGGACCAGCGCTCAGCATACGGAGGACCCACGCCGGCACCGGTCTCTGAGTTCCCTCAGTATTTATTGATCATTATCTTTACCATCTTAGAAAGAGGGAAGTGACAGGATAATAGGATCATCGTAGGGAGAAGGTCAGCAGTAAGACCTTCTCCCTACGATGAATAAAGATCTCTGTGACATGAATAAGTTTAAGGAAAAGTGCTGTGCCTTGATATGCACAGGTAAACATCTCCATAAACATTTTTAGTGCATAAAGAGCAGCATTGCACTAGCAAGTCCCGCTTTTTGCCCTAAGGCGGTTTTCTTCTTTCTCAGTAAACAGAACATACAATCAGGTTTTACACTGAGATATTCCATTGCCCAGGGATGGGCAGGAGACAGATGCTTTCTCTATCTCAACTGCCAAGAGGCCTTCTTTCCTTTTATACTGGTCCACCTCAGCACAGACCCTTCACGGGTGTCAGGCTGGGGGACGATCGGGTCTTTCCCTTCCCACGAGGCCATATTTCAGACTATCACATGGGGAGAAACCTTGGACAATACCTAGCTTTCCTAGGCAAAAGTCCCTGCGACCTTCCGACCTTCAGCAGTGTATGCGTCCCTGGGTACTTGAGATTAAGAGAATGGTGATGACTTTTCACAAGCATACTGCCTTCAGGCACTTGTTTAACAAAGCACACCCTGCACAGCCCAAAATCCCTTAAACCTTGAGTCACCACAGCACATGTCTCTTGCAAGGAGAAGGTTGGGGGTAGGGTCACAGATTAACAGCATCTCAAATACAGAACAAAATGGAGTCTCTTATGTCTGCTTCTTTCTATATAGACACAGTAACAGTCTGCTCTTTCTTTCTTTTCCCCACACTTGACAATATGTTTCCTGAGATTTAAAATACATTTCTATGTTTTTAAAATCAGGAGAAAATTATACATGGATAAATGCAGAACTATATATCTGTGTCTGCAAGCCAGATATGGTAGGCAAAATGATGGCCACCCAAGTGTCCCTGTTCTAATTCCTGGCATATGTTACCATACATGAATAAAAGGACTTTGAAGATGCGAGTTAATCTTGAGGACCTTGAGATCCAGAGATTATCCTGGATTATCCAGGTAGGCCCAATCTAATGTCATGAATCCTTAAAATGACCTTTCTGGATAAAGAGAGAATCAAGGGAAGAATGGTCAGAGAGATGGAAGAAGGTGCCACAATACGACACATAGAGACTGCCTCTACCAACTGAAAAAGACAAAACAATGGATCATCCCTAGAGTAGTCCTGCTGACATCTTGATTTTAAACTGGTGAGACCTGTTAGCTTTCTGACCTCCAGAATTGTAAGATGATGCATTTGTATTGTTTTAAGCCACTGAATTTGTGGTAGTTTGTTACAGCCGCAACATAAACACAATGCATGGGTCTACCACCCCAAATGTACCTGATCTTGAAAGCTAAGCCAGGTCAGGACTGGTTAGTATTTGGATAGAAGTACAAGAAAAGGCTCTTGATACTCAGAAAAATCATACAGATTTTGATTATGAATGGAGTTTGAACTCATGCAGCACACAATATATGGGGTATTAACTTTAGAGAAAAATAAATGTGTAGGAATACAATTTAATAACAATTTGGAAAAATAAAGCTACCTACGTAATTTCATTTAATGACTTTTTGTGTATAGGAGTTTTTTTATTCAAAATGAAAAGAGCTTTATTGATTTTTCTAATTATATGCATATCATATGAACACTGATATACACAGAAAGAAAAAAACAGAGTTTGTTTTTGACTTTCTGTGTCAAAATCTGATTAAACCATTTGAAACATTACTATCTCAAGAGATCTGCCGTTAACATTTTGACGATTTGATGGAAACTGAAAACATTCTGTTCTCATACCCAGTTGATATTTCAGTGAGTTTAGACCACTAGATTGGTAATAATTTTCCATCAGGATTTTGATATTATTGTTTCATTTTTCTTTTTGTTATACTGTCTCCCTTCCATGTTATAGTCTTTCCTTGGATAACCTCTGTGTAATGTTTCCAGATAAAATGGATATATTTTATATGGAAATAAAATGCCCAGTTGAATTTAAGTTTCAGATAAATATATACTTTTTTTTAGAGTAAATAGGTCTCAAATAAGTATGACATCTACTTGTACAAAAAAAAAATTGTTTATTCAAAATTCAAATTTGATCATCCTGTATTTTTATTTGCTAAATCTGGCAATGTTATCAGTATGATTTGGTTACCTTAAGACTGGGAGACTAAAAATATAGTTGGAAACTCTGAGCACATATAGGTTTGCTGATGTTGACCTCTGCAGTAGAGTGTGCTGCACAAATTTTTCAGAAATCCCTCACAATATAATCTTCACAACAGAATCTTTAGTTTTCTCTCTTAAGCCAGACAGATTCTTCAGAGAAGAATCTCCTAGTGGCCTGGGTGGGATTCTAGAGTCAGCATTCTGAGAGCCCAGTGAGGAAAGGATGCTGGAAGACTGGGGTGGGAGCCTCTATATTTGACACTTAGTTCCATTATGGCCTTTTAAAATCTTCCTGTTTTTGGTAGAGGACTTGCTTTGTCAACTGTGCCTCTCCAAAACAACTCTTCAGCTAGGATGTCAGAGCAGCAGCATCCCAGTGCTCAGGGATTGAGAGGGGAGTGTGGATTGAACTAAGGACTAAGTCAGCTCTAATAGCTACTGTCCATTTATTCTTATTTTAGACATTTGAGCTTATTTTACTCCCGGTTCCAGAGGTATTTAGTGTTGGAAGATCCTATATTTTTAAGTACCCTGAAATGTAAATTGGGATTTCTTAGCTTTTCTCATTGTTTGAGATTTGTAATTTCTCCAGTTTACTAAATCAATCTCTACTAATCAATTTGCTTTTCTGATTGTTATTTTATTTCCAGTTGTGTATTTTTCTGTTCTTTCCCTTCTTGTGGATTTAATTTTTTAAAAATTTCTTTCCTTTAATTTTAGCGAAGTGTAAGGAGGATAACAAAATTAAATACCTGTGTTATCTCATTTTAAATTGGAACCCAATAGTCTTAAATATTGACATTGAAAGATTTTAAAAATAGGCTATAGATTATCATTAACTCCCTTCCATAAACCTTCAGGTATGTATTAGAGATTCCAAACCATTTTTCTATTTAAAAAACTAGAAACCAATTTTTAACACTTATTTGATATATTTAAGCTATGTCCAGACACACTTTGGTTGGGGGCGGGGGGTGGGTAGCAGAGAAAGACTGAAGAGAAATACACCAAATCTTAATAGGAATTGTCTCTAGGTTTAGACTGTGAGTGATTTTTCTTTCTACTTTTTTCTGTACTTTCCAAATTTTTTATCATTGTTCTATTTATAGATGAAAGTACATTAGAGAAAGGCTTTTGTAAACTCTAAAACTCTCTACTAATATTTCTTGTAGCATCTTCTATGAAACATAGTAACTCCATGCAAAAGTATTCAATGGTTAAATATACTTGGGAGCTGCTTTAAATTCTATGAGGGCAAGAACTTTGGCTTGCTCATTTTTGTGCTCCCCTGTCATGCAGGACAATACCTGGTAAAGAGTAGGTACTTAGTACACATCATATTTTATCAATTCTAGGACACATATTTTTTCATTTTTATTGCCGTTAAATTTCAATCAGTGGCATCTTCTGATGTTGGCTGAGTGGCAGTCGGGTCTTACTTTTCATTACCTACACGTACTTGAACCTGCTTGTCATTCCTGCTGGCGTTAGTGACAACTCAAACCCATGAGTGTGTCAGTCAATGAACCACTCAAAGACTATTTGGGAGAAGGAATATGACTCCTGATTGCTGTATGAAAGCATGTCTTTGACATATTTGGTAAAATTAAAATTAGGCTGTATTAGTCTGTTTTCATGCTGCCAATAAAAATAATGCCTGAGACGGGACAAGTTACAAAAGAAAGAGATTTAGTAGACTTACAGTTCACAGAACTGGGGACGCCTCACAATCATGGCGGAAGGTGAAAGTCACATCTCATGTGGCAGCAGACAAGAGAGGAGAGCTTGTGCAGGGAAACTCCCCTTTTTAAACCATCAGACTTCATGAGACATTCACTATCACAAGAAGATCATGGGAGAGAACTGCTCCTATGATTCAATTACCTCCTACCAGGTCCCTCCCACAACAGGTGGGAATTCAAGATAAGAACACAGCCAAACCATATCATTTGTCCCTGGTGCCTCCCAAGTCTCATATCATCACATTTCAAAACCAATCCTGCCTTCCAAACTGTCCCCCAAAGTCTTATTTTATTTTATTTTTTTTTGAGACGGAGTCTCGCTCTGTCGCCCAGGCTGGAGTACAGTGGCCGGATCTCAGCTCACTGCAAGCTCCGCCTCCCGGGTTTACGCCATTCTCCTGCCTCAGCCTCCCGAGTAGCTGGGACTACAGGCGCCCGCCACCTCGCCCGGCTAGTTTTTTTTTTTTTTTTTTTGTATTTTTTAGTAGAGACAGGGTTTCACCGGGTTAGCCAGGATGGTCTCGATCTCCTGACCTTGTGATCCGCCCATCTCGGCCTCCCAAAGTGCTGGGATTACAGGCTTGAGCCTCCGCGCCCGGCTCAAAGTCTTAATTCATTTGGCATTAACTCAGAAGTCCACAGTCCAAAGTCTTATCTGAGACAAGGCAAGTCCCTCTGGTATGAGCCTGTAAAGTTAAAAGCAAGTTAATTACTTCTTAGATACAATGGGGGTTTAGGCATTGGGTAAATACAACCATTCAAAATGGGAGAAATTGGCCAAAATGAAGGGGCTACAGGCCCCATACAAATCTGAAATTCAGTGAAGCAGTCAAATCTTAAAGCTCCAAAGTGATCTCCTTTGACCTCATGTCTCACACCCAGGCCATGCTGATGCAAGAGGTGGGTTCCCATGGTCTTGAGCAGCTACCCCCTTGTGGCTTTGCAGGGTACAGCCTCCTTCCCATCTGCGTTCATGGGGTGGTGTTGAGTGTCTGCAGCTTTTCCAGGCACATGGTGCAAGCTGTCAGTTGGTCTACCATTCTGGGGTCTGGAGGACAGTGGCCCTCTTCTCACAGCTCCACTAAGCACTGCCCCAATGGGGACTCTGTGTGGGGGCTCTGACCATACATTTCCTTTTTGCACTGCCCTAGCAGAGGTTCTCCATGAAGGCCCTGCCGCTGCAGCAAACTTCTGCCTGGGAATCTAGGCATTTCCATACATCTTCTGAAATCTAGGCAGAGGTTCCCAAACCCCAGTTCTTGACTTCTGGCAGGTACAACACCATATGGAAGCTTCCAAGGCCTGGGGCTTGCACCCTCTGAAGCCACAGCCTGAACTCTATGTTGGCCTCTTTCAACTATGGCTGGAGCTGCTGGGACACAGGGCACCAAGTCACTAGGCTGCACACAGCATAGGAACCCTGGGCCCAGCCCACAAAACCATTTTGTTCTCCTAGGCCTTCAGACCAGTGATTGGAGGGTCAGCTGTGAAGACCTCTGACATGCCCTGGAGACATTTTCCCCATTGTCTTGGGGATTAACATTTGGCTCCTTGTTACTTATGCAAATTTCTGCAGCTGGTTTGAATTTCTTCTAAGCAAATAGAATTTTATTTTCTATTACATTTTTAGGCTGCAAATTTTCCAAACTTTTGTACAGTTTCCCTTATAAAACTGAATGCCTTTAATAGCACCCAAGTCACCTCTAGAATGCTTTGCTGCTTAGAAATTTTTTTCCACCAGATACTTGAAATCATCTCTCTCAAGTTCAAAGTTCCACAAATCTCTAGGGTAGGGACAAAATGCCAGCAGTCTCTTTGCAAAAACACAACAAGAGTCACCTTTGTTCTAATTCCCAACAAGTTCCCCATTTCCATCCAAGACCACCTCAGCCTGGACTTTATTGTCCATATCTTATCAGCATTTTGGGCAAAGCCATTCAACAAGTCCCTAGGAAGTTTCAAAATTTCCCACATTTTCCCCTCTTATTTTGAGCCCTCCAAACTGTTCCAGCCTCTGCTTGTTACTTAGTTCCAAAGTTGCTTCCACATTTTTGGGTATCTTTTCAGCAGCACCCCACTCTCATTACCAAGTTACTGTATTAGTTCATTTTCATACTGCCAATAAAGATATATCCAAGACTGGGCAATTTACAAAAGAAAGAAAGAGGTTTAATGGACTTAAAGTTCCACATGGCTGGAAAGGCCTCACAATCATGGCAGAAGATGAAAGGCATGTCTCATATGGTGGCAGACAAGAGAAGAGAGCTTGTGCAAGGAAACTCTCCTTTTTAAAACCATCAGGTCATGTGAGACATCCACTATCATGAGAACAGCACAGGAAAGACATGCCACCATGATTCATTTACCTCCCATCGGATACCTCCCACAACATGTGAGATTTCAAGATGAGATTTTGGTGGGGACACAGCGAAACCATATCATATGACATCATCAGAACTAAGAGAGAAATGTCATTGACTTGGAAGAAAATCTTAGATCCTTCCTTAGAAATGTTTCAGCCTTGATGCTGTTGATGGAACAGAGGACATTATATGTGGAACAACATGAGTATCAATGACACTGGGCCAAAAAGTGACCTAGTGTAGTTAAACTTTGAGTGTAAAACACTATAGTTGACCCTTGAACAACATGAATTTGAACTACATAGGTCTACTTATTTGTGTATTTTTAAATAAACATGTTGGAAAATTTTTGGAGATTTGTAACAATTTCTAAAAAAACATGCAAACTGTTTAGCCTAGCAATCTAGAAAAAAATTCAGAAAAAGTTAGGTATGTCATAAATGCATCAAATACATGTATATGCAAGTATATATTTTATTATTTACTACCATAAAATATGCACAGCTCTACTATAAATAGTTAAAATTTATCAAAACTTACACACATCCCTAACAGATCATACATACATTGTACCATTCGCAGTCAAGAGAAATGGAAAAAAAAATAAAGATGCAGTATTAAATCAAAACTGCATAAAATTAACTGTAGGCATACTGTAATGTTGTAATAATTTCATAGCCATCTCCTGTTGCTATGGCAGTGAGCTCCAGTTTTGGTAGTATCTGCTTAAAATGCCATGCGATGCCAATCATCTCCATATGAGCCATTCATCTCTCCAGCAAACTGCACATCACATTAAAAAATTGTCCCTCACAGTTCTTGTGTATTTTTCATCATGTTTTGTGCAATATTGTAAATCTTGAATGACATCGTGGAACTCATGTTAAGTGCTGCTAGTGATGCTGGAAGTGCTCCCCAGAAAAAGAGAAAATCATGACATTACAAAAAACATTGAATTGCTTGATAGGTACTTTAGATTGAGGTCTGCAGATGCCGTTTCTTGCTATTTCAAGATAAACAAATCCACTGTAAGGAACACTGTAAGAAAAAGGAACAGAAATTCACAAAGTGGTCACTGCAGCTATGTCAGCAGGCACAAAAATCATGCATTTTTTTGCAAAATACCTTTTTATCTTGCATTGAAAATGCAGCTTTATGTGGGTGCGGGATTTCTATAGGAAAGGCATACCTATAGACTAATATGATTTGAGAAAAAACAGTCATTATATGACAACTTGAAGCAAAAAGAAGGTGAAAGATCTAAAGCTGGAGAATTTAGTGCCAGCAAAGGATGGTTTGACACTTTTAGTAAAGGGTTTAGGTTTGGCTTTAAAATGTCAAGATAACAGAAGCAGCTTCTCCTGACCAAGAGGCAACAGATGAGTTTCCAGACACTATTAAGAAAATGATTGAGGGGAAAATATATTTGCCTGAAGAGTTTTTAATGAAGATGAAAGTGCCCTATTCTAGAAAAAAAAAAATGTGTCACTAAGGATATTTATTAGTAAGAAAGTGAAATGAGCACCAAGATTTAAGGCAGGAACAGGCCAACTCTACTGTTTTGCACAAAGGCAGTCAAGTTTATAATCCAGACTACTTTTATATATAAAGCTGCTAACCCCTGAGCCTTGAAGAGAAAAGATAAACACCAGTTGCCAGTCCTTTGGTTGTACAACAAGAAGGCCTGGACAACGAGAATCTTTTTTTTCTGGATTGGTTCCACCAATGCTTTGCCCCTGAAATCAGGAAGTACCTTGCCAGTGAGGGAGTGCCTTTTAAAGTTCTTATGATATTGGACAATAACCCTGGTGACCGAGAAATCCATGAGTTAAACACTGAAGGCATCAACATGATGTACTTGTCCCCAAACACATATAATTTAGCCTTTGTCCAGATTAGAGAGTCATACGGACCTTTAAGGCCCATTACAAGGGCTCTTCTACGGAAAGGATTGTCAGTGCTATGAAGAGACTCCAATAAAGAGAACATCTTGAACATCTGGAAGGATTACACCACTGAGGATGCCATCATCATTACAGAGAATGCTGTGAAAGCCATCAAGCCCCAAACCACAAGTTCCTGCTGGAGGAAACTGTGTCTAGATGTTGTGCATGACTTCATAAGATTTATGACAGATCAAATTAAAGAAATCATGAAAGAGATTGTGGATTTGGGAAAAAAAAAGGTGAGAGGTACAAGGTTTCAAGATACAGATCTTGGAAAAATTCAAGAGCTAATAGACACCACACCAGAGGAGTTAACAGAAGATGACTTGATAGAGATAAGTGTTTCTAAACCAGTGCCAGATGACAAGGAAGAAATTGTAGAAGAAACCATGCTAGAAAACAAATTGACATTAGACAATCTGGGTGAAGTTTCAGTGATTCAAGATAGCCTTGACTTCTTTTTATGACATGGGCCCTTCTATGATGTGGGCACTGAAACTAAAGCAAATGGTGGAAGAAGGACTGGTACCATATAGAAATATTGTTAAAGAAATGAAAAAGCAAAAAAGTCAGCAAGAATGAAAATGTGTTTCCCTAAAATTATACTAAGTGTGCCTACCTTTCCTGTCTCTCTTCTACCTCCTCCATCTCTTCTGCCTCTGCCACTCCTGTGCAAGACCAAGCCTTCCTCTTCCTTCTCACCCAACTCAATTTGAAAATGATAACGATGAAGACCTCTTGATGATCCACTTCCACTCAATGAATAGAAATATATGTTTTCTTCCTTATGATTTTCTTAACATTTTTTCTCTAGCTTACTGTATTGTAAGTACACATTATATAATACATATAACATACAAAATATGTGTTAATTTACTGTTCATGCTATCAGTAAGGCCTCCAGTCAACAGTAGGCTGTTAGTACTTAAGTTTTTGAGAAGTCAAAAGTTATACACAGATTTTCTGACTTTGAGAGATGTTGTTCAAAGGTCAGTTGTGTTGGGAATGTCTTATATGGTTTATTTTCCTTTTAATGTAAATACAAGAAAGATATGTAATTGAAATATTTGTCTAAATAAGTCTAATGACGTGCTTTTAGTAAGCATAAAATAAAAATACTGAGACTTAAGAAACCCTCATCTTTAAGAAGGTCATTGCATAACAGTGTCAGTTTTATTTTAAGAGATGGCACCTTGCTATGCTGCCCAGGTTGGCCTCAAACTACTGGACTCACATGATCCTCCTGCCTTTTCTTCCCAAGTTGTTGGGGCTACAGGTGCATCCCAAGGTACCTGGCTCCAGTGCCATATTTTAGTTAGCAGTATTTTTCATTTATTAATGGAACATAAATTAACTCTTCATCATACAATTAAAAGGAAGTCAGGGTAGATGAAATACAGTATTTTTAATAGAACATTAAAGTTGCTGTTAAGTCTTGTAAAAAAATAGTTTGTCTAATTGTCACTTCCCCAAACTTATTTGATCATGAAGTTGTTTTTATGAAACATACTTTAATCCTTAGAACTAGTGTTCAGTGGAACTTCATTTGGGAGACACAATGTTATATAAAACGTTCATTTTTGTTATTATAACATTAGGATCACAGTGGGTTCAAATGTCATAAGTAAATTGTAGTTGAATGGAAATGAGAACACAGATCTCATCTCTTGTTATTATCCAATTTTTAAAGCTATAATCCTTGTTTCCTTTTCAAAGAATTGCTAGTAAAGCAAGGGATAGAAACCATTCAGGAATTAAACCCATGCTATGGAATTCTATGTATCAACAGGAGTTCAATAAATACAACACTTGGGGTTTCTGTTATTAGGAACAGAAATAATATAGATAAATTATATGAAAGATACCTTTTAAAAGTCATTCTAGTAAGAAACATGTAAAATACTTCATGAATTCTCCTTCATGGTAGAAACACAGTCTAAAAATAACTGATTAGCATGTGCACAGAAGGAGGTAGGAAAGAACTAAGATGGATGCTTAGAATACAAACGAGATAATTAGCTCTTGGGTGATCAGTAGTTGATCATATTTTCACTCTCTCCAGACATATTATTCTCTATATTACAACTTTTAGTACTTATAATAGAAGTACTAAGTATGAGTTTTTTGGTGGAATTGTGGGGAGCATCCTTCGTGAATTTGGAATTGAAGGAATTAAGATTGATATATAGATAATGGATCCAAGCAGAGTCATGCAAAGACTGTTTAGAGAGGCCAGATAGCTTACAAGCTCACAAAACTTGACATCAATCTGGATTAATATATTAATAGAACTCTAAAAAACTGCAAACGAGAAAAGGGATTGGATTGCAATAGAAGCATGGAAAGTTGAGAATCACAGAGGCGTAAAACGGCAGTCCCATCCTGACTCCATTGTAGGCAGAAGCACTTCTGATCCAGATGCACAACTCTTTTCTGACCCTTTGTTATATATATCCTTTATGTAAAGATGAATGTCGCTGGGACTTAGGAGGCATTTATTCTTCATTCCTTATGTGAAAGGATACCCTAAGAGAAACAGTCCAAACTCTCAATCCTTCCCACAGGAGAATAAATGTCTTATCTAACAAGTGAAATTTGTGAAAGAAAAATGACATTCTTTGCTCTCTCTGTCTCATATTATCTGTTTCTCTCTTCTCTCTTCTCTCTTCTCTCTCTCTCTCTCTCTCTCGCCATCCCCCTCCAGAAAGCAGCCTCTTAGCACAGGTGGGATGCTACAGCATTTTGGTCCTCTACCGCCCTGTGGTCAGGGGCATGGCTAGGGACGTAACCGGGATTGAACAGTTGTATCATAACATAACAAGGTTAGTAATCTAATCTATTAAAGAAATATTTTCAAGTTCATTTAGTTGCATTGTTAAAGCTGTGTCTCTAACCTAGCCTTAATCAGTAATAAAGCTGACACTTTGAGCTCCATCTGTTTAACGCTATATTTGCCTTTTAGTTGGTACCAAACTTGGCAGGGAAGGAAAGGCTGCTGTCTATTAGGGTCCTCCAAACTCTGGCAGATATATCAGATTATTTCATGCTGAGATCCTTAATTATCCAAATAATATACATAACTTCTCTTATTCTGATTCCATACTCACCAGGCAGCCTTCAGATAATAACTTGCCACTTTTTGAGGCTTGTTTATAGGAAAATCTTGTGTACATCAAAATATTTTTAAGTGCCTGACCTCCTTAGCAGTTATAGTTCTCCCGATAAATGAATACATTGGCATTTTGTTTTGATACTTTTCTTTTGTGAGTCTGGTTAATATGCATCTGCCCTTTAGAGATCCATTACTTGAATGATCTTGAAATTTATGATCAAAATAGACAAAGCTCCAAGAGAGTTCAGATTACAATCCAATATGCCTTTAATATTAGGAAGAGTTGTGTGATTTGATTAAAGTGAGAAAATGTAGGATTGCCTTACACTCAAATGTCTTTACCCCTAGGTGTGAAGACATTTACTTACCTTAAGAACTAAGGAAAACAAAATCCAATTAAGAGATATGGCCACCTAGGTGGAAGTTATAGATTCTAACCTGACTTGAAAATTAGATAAGAATGTAACTCATTTCTAACGAACATGAGCCACACGAAATGTTTGTCTTTCATTTTTGAAGTCCTTATTAACAGTGTGTTATAATTTATAGAAGTCTATATGTTCCATCCATATCAGAGACAGGATTAAGTCTTGTTCCTCAACTATTCTCTGATCATTGAAAAACTGAGAAGGCAGTTCCAAAAATTATGTAGGGATATAACCCCCAAAATGTGAGATGGTGTGTTTCCTTTGTGGAAAAGCATTTTTTATATCTGGGGAGATTTAGAATTAATAGTAGATATGTTTAAGGCAAACACAATGTAATATTATTATTTTTACATTAATTAACATGCATGTATTTGCTGTAATAAGCATTCATAATGTATTAAAGACTCTAATCTGTTAGAATAACAGATCAAACTTGTAACACCATTTTAAAATGTCTAATTGAGAGTTGATTTAGAAATGTGTGTGTAGACTGAATACAATTAAGTGTAGATGTGATACTTGATTATTTAAGGAAAACTAAAATAAACCATTTAAAAGTTTTGTTTATTAATTTTGTAAGTGTTACTTAATACTTGAGAAAGTTTATTAGATAAAAATATGTATGTGTAGAAAGAAATTGAGTATTACTTAATACTTGAGAAAGTTTATTAGATAAATGTACATATGTGTAGAAAGAAATTGAGTATATAAAGGTATTAATGTAGTTTAAAATGTTAAAAGGAGTTTAATTAACAAGGTTTATAACTGGTTCTAGATAGTTACTAAAGGCTTCCTTTAAAGTGATTGAAAATTTGCTAGCTTTGTAAGTGGAGTAATAAGGCTTATAAAATGAACTGAAAACCATAAAAAGAAGTAATCATTTTTAATTATGACATGAATAAATTGAATATTTAAAGAAACTAACATAGTCTGTTAATAATTTTTTAGGAATAAAAATTAGTCTGGTAGAAACAAAACTCTCATTTAATAGCAATCACTTTTAGCATATAGACAAATCAAGTTTCTGATGTTAAAAAATTGAGGTAGGTTTCTAGATCAGACCATGGGAATTCATCAAGATAATGCTAACCCAGGATGACTAGGGAGACAGACAACTGACCTTTAGCATACCACATTCTGACAGCATTATTAGCAATTCCTTCCATTTTAGAATTAATATAACTTGCGGCCAGGTGAGATGGCTCACACCTATAACCCCAGCACTTTGGGAGGCCAAGGTGGGCGGACCATCTGAAGTTGGGAGTTCAAGACAAACCTGACCAACATGGAGAAACCCTGTCTCTACTAAAAATGCAAAATTAGACGGGCATGGTGGCACATGCCTGTAATCCCAGCTACTCGGGATTAGACCGAGACAAGAGAATCACTTGAACCCCGGAGGCGGAGGTTGCGGTGAGCTGAGATCACACCCTCGCACTCTAGCCTGGGCAACAAGAGCAAAACTCTGTCTCGCCTCATTAAAATACATTATCTTTTAAATAACTGAATATTTAAAAATACAACACATCTTCAAGATTAAAGCACACACTTTAAGTGATAATCATAGGTTCTTATGATAAGCAAGTCAGTTCTAGTAATCATGAAGACAGAATTGTAACTTCAATCATGTAATTTACTTAATGATTTTTCATGGGTTTGCACTTCAAAATGGCTTTTGTCCCTTCTCCAGGATTTATTGCGATGACTGAATAGATCACTAGTTATCAGTGACAAGGGGATTGGGGAAACAGGCAGACTTTGGTTTGAATCCCAGCTCAGCTTTGGACTAGATTTGAGAACTTGGGCAAACCTCTTACTTTTCTAATTGGGGATGATAATACTTACCCTATAGGGTTGTGGTGAAGCTTAGAAGTATTATATGAAAAGAATTGTTACATAACAACCTATAAATAATAGATGTGATTCTTAATGGTAGTGTGAAAATAAGGTTGTTTGTGTTGTTAGGTGAGAAAGGGTAAGCTTCTGCGGAAGGGTCAGCATGCGTGTGTGTGGATGAAAGACTAGCTGTCTTGACAGCATGCTGCTGCAGTGAATCATGGCTGGCAACCAGATGGAGGCTCCAAAGACCCTTCTGCAAAGTTAGCCAATGGTCTACATAATGTAAAGAATACCCTGCCAGAACTCTAAGTCACAGAGTTGAAGTTCTGGCCTCATGCAATCTCCCAGAGATTGCACACCTAAGCGACACAATTGTCTATATAGATTTTGGGCTGTCTGTTTAATTCCTTGGGATCTCCTTCTTTCACCAGCCATGTTTTTGAGTGTTTCTTTTGTTCATATAGCCAGTGGATGCTTGTGCCCCCCGGTCCTTATGACTATTTGAGGCAAAGCATCAGACTTTGAATCTCCGCTCTGGAAACTCTAAAAACATTATCTTCTACTTACTGTCGTGGTTGATGAAATTCTGAAAGTGACATTTTATTTCAGACCCCAACTCTAAACAACATTCAAAGAATCTAATAGGATGACCTGGAAGAGAGAGAGAGAGGAGAGAGAGAAAGAGAGAGAGAGAAAGAGATCAAAGATGCTGACAAGATCTGGTTGCAAAAAGTGTGAGGTTTTTTTTTTTTGTTTTTTTTTTTAAGAGCTACATAAAGGCAGAAAGATATCTCCTGCACTTACAGCCTTACTGAAATTCACTATTTTTCAATGAAGTCTTTGTACATCTAAACACACCTTTTAAATGAAACAACAGAGATAGAATCTAATGAATAACAGAAGAAAACTGACACAAATTCCATGCAGTAAAAGAACACTGAAATCAAACACTTGACCATCATCCCAAATACACTTTGTGGATATCTTCTGTTTGGTGTACCAAAAGTCAAAAATTTCCAGCTGATGAACTGTTCCGTTGAACTTTTCCCAATCTAGTCTACAGTTAACTGAATCTTTTAGGGATAAAACATATATTGATTGACTAACTTTATACTTCTTATGATGCAGATGTTGATTGAGGAAAGACTACTAGTTTTTATTATATTATTTTAAAGAAGTCATTTTTTTACGTCCAACTATAGACATTGCTAGATACTAAGGAGATGAACAACAGGACTGCCTTTAAGAAGGTTATCATCTAGTGAGGACTATACAAACAAGTAACTGTGATATACAATTTGCATGCTGAAAGAAGTTTACATAGGGTGTTATGGGAGCATCACTGGGGGCACTTGATTTAGCTTGGGGCTGTAAAGAGTTTTCTTTTAGGCCTATTGTTGTAGAAATGCCAGTGAGTTGTCAGTAAGAAGCTGGATTAACGGTGCAGCAATTTTAGACTGATACAGGTTATAAATGGAACTCTAGAGAATAGTCACAACTACAGAAAAAATCAAATATCTCTGAGAAGCATTTGTCACTTGTGTAAATAATGTACCATTCCTTATAATTAATTTCAGGTATAATGAATATACAATTTGAATATAAATATTACTTAGGGTGGCTTTAGAATTAATTAAAAAATGTCGATGATGGATTGGCTCAGGAAAATATACAGAGGAAGCAAAGTCTTAGAAGATTATAGTTTCTAATCTCAGTTGTATAGAGCCCTTTGACTAATTCTGATAACACAATCTATAAAATTAGTTGAAAAATCCAATAAATTAATAAAAATTATGAAAGCAATGAAGAACTACTCATAAAATGAACATAAAAGGATCAGATGTTTCCATTTAACTTACTTTATTTAATTATTTAATTATGACCTATTTAACATTTTATTGTGGTTTTCTAATTATGACAGGGTATGTTTTTAGTAGTAAATTTTGAAAAGTGCAGAAAATTGTGGACGAGACAATAAAGTTACTTATATTACCTCTCTCCTGCTCTTCCCCTCCCATAATCTCTTATCATTTTGATTGTGTCTACAATATATGGAAAACATGTGTGTGTGGGGGGGTGGTTTCTGGTCTATTTTAAGTTGGAGGACATGAAAAGTATTTAGCCACTATTCCTTTAGAATTAAGGCAGCAGCATAGTTCAGTAAAAAGAACTCAAAACTCTAAACTAGAACTAGCCAGATCCATTTTCTAGTTATCTGAAATGAGGTAGATTTTTTAACTTCTGAGCTAGTTCAACTGTTTTAAATTTCCAGCTCTATTGTTTATTGGAATGCAACGTTGGGCAAATTTTTCACCATCAGGAACCTCAGTTTTCTTACCTGTCAAATGAGGTCAATAATATCTATTGCACATGCTACTTAGGAGGATTAAATGAGATAGTACATGTAAAATAAGTAAAAGTTGTTTACTGGAAAAAAAAAATAAGAGATGAAGTAAACAATAGCTGTGGAATGGGACCTGCTTTAGGTAAGGTCAGTGTGCATGATATCTTGAAGGAAACTTTGAAAATTAGAAGGAAATAGTCATGAGAAGGTCAGGAGCTCGAGTATTTCAGGCAAAAAGCATATCAAAAACCCAGGGCAGAAAAGAGATTGATACAGTTGAGAAATCAAGCATAAACCAGTGAGGTTCTAGTACAGTGATTGATGGGAAGATGCTAGAGGTACATATAGGGACAATTTCATGCAGGGTGAACCATGGTGAGCAGTTGCAGTTTATTCTAAATACAGTGAAAAGTTGCTTCACTGTTTAAGTACATACATTATTTGATTTTATTTGTATTTTATAAATATTGCTGTATATTTTTATGGAGAATAAACTAATCAGAGCAGATACGGAAGCAAAGGCTGTGGAAGTAGTCCAGTGATAGGAGGCAGTTTTCTTGACTAGGCTGGTGGCAGTGGAGACAGAGAATGAAATGGATTTGCGGCATGTTTTGTAGCAGAATTGATAGAATTTTCCATTAGCGTGAACACAGTATAGAAATAAGTAAAGAGGAATCAGGGATAAAATCTAGGTTTCTGGTTGAAAGAATGGTTTGAATGAAAGGTGATGCTATTCCTGACTTACTGAAAAGTTGTGTGATATTCCAGCCAGGAAAGCTTCATCTTGTACACATTCAGCTTGAGATGTCCTATAGTTGGTTGGATATAGAGTCTCAAGTTCCCAGTAGAGGGATTCCAGGCTAGAGACATGTGTTCAGGAATCACCAGGACATATAGTAAAATGTATTTTAAAGCTTGGGAACTAATTGAGATTGTACAAGGGAAGGGAGAGGCTGTGGAAAGAAAAGCAAGGGAAATAGCTGGAAGGGATAAAATGGCTCAGAACATGCAGCTGCACCCCATTCCATCATCTCCCAGTGCCTTACAGGGAGAAAGAGCTCTTGAAATTAATCCTGGGTTAATTTGAGGGAGCAGGGAGGGAACAGCAAAGACGTATATGAAAGCCTTAAACAGAAGCAGCTGCTGACTCTTTTGGGTAGTAATTCGATGACTATTTATTTAGCTTCAATTGCATAATTTTGCTGAGTACATGAAACAGTTTATAATATTCTTATGCTGAACTGTGTATACTTTTACGTCTTACCAATTTTTTTTCAACTGCATGGGTGGATTTACAGAAGGGTATTTTCAGGTAGAATTGAAATGTTTTTAGAGCATAAAAAACTTGGATTTGCCATACGCTTCAGTTTGAGTTAGCATAATGAGCAAATATTACCATTAAAATTTAAAAGCACTATATATCTGTTAAGGATGAAGGATGGTTTCTATTTGTTCTTTACACATTGTTGTTAAAAAAAAAAAGTGAAATTATATTGGCAGTTTACATATATTATGTCTGTGATAGTGATTTTTGGTTGGTATTTATTGGAAAGCAATAATTTAACAAGTCGATGATAGTTTTAAATGATCATTTTGTGAACTAACAATCTTTTCTTCATTCTCCTTATTTAGCCTGTAAGCTTGGGAACTTTTCTTTCTTTCTTTTTTCCTAGGCATGAAAGAGATGAAAATCTAAAACATCCCTGTTATGGTTCACACTGAAGTTACTAAGTTAAAAAACAAGTTCAGCAAGTTTTAAAGAAAAGACCTGTTAAGTAGAAGGCAAATATTTTCCTTAGTGCTGAGTGGAAAAGGGAAAGTTTCATATGACACATCAATGTTCCATCACTTCTCACCTGAAGCCCTTTTAACTCAGAGAAGAGGGAGACAACAAAGTAACTAATTTGATCAGCAAAATATTTTTTCTTTTCACAAAATGCAGAAAGAAGAGATAGTGCTGTTTTATTTAGCACTTCTGTACTTCTTAATGTAAAATATAAACTCTTGCGATTGTTTTGAATATGTTTTTGACTAGGATGAAACAATTATGGATAATAACTAAACTGAAGATACTCAATTCAACAAGAAAGATCAGGACAAGCAGGTACATGCTTGTAGCCAGCCCCACTGTGTGTCTGTGGTGGAGATGAAGTTAGTTTTTCATCTCCTGGGCATCATCTCAGGCCTAGGTGGTGGGTGGTGCACTTGAAGGCTTTCTTTACTGCCTAGAAGATGTATGATGTCTGAGCACATTAAACTGAAATGAAGCTTTGGGATGAGGCTCTAGAGCAGAGTGGTTTTTCTCAACAGTGGTCTTAGTTTCAGGGCATTCGACATGAAAAGGGGAGAGTAAAGCTATTGAATGTTAGAGCTGTGAAAGGAATTATTAGTGAGCAGGGTTGATCTCTGCTAGTTGTGGTACCTTCAACCCAGATCCAAAGGAAGTTTGCCCCGGGAAACTAAATGAATAACTTACATCCAAAATTTGTACAGGAAAATCCTGGGATCCTCAGCCTCTCTGCTCCTTAATCTATTTAAAGAACTGCTGTGCTGGTTAGAGGAGGACCAGCTTACACATTATACATCCTTCTTTTACTGAGGGAGGTGGAAAAGACCATGGGAAGAAAGAAGACAAAATGCCCTGATTTGCCTACATCACCAAAGAAAAGGAGGCCAATGGAGGCAATGGAAGTTGAGTCACTATTTTGGCACCTGTGTCTGTAGAACAAACTTTAATGATGCCTAGAGACTGAATGAGATAGGCTGGGCCTTGCCAAAGAAAAGAAAGGTATGAAAAACTTGCAGTTTAAAAACAACCCACCAACAAATAATCAAAAACCTATGGTTATTCGATGACCCCATTCATCCCTGAAAACATATTCTCTCATGTTGGTGAAACTGAAATACATATTCTATTCAAGGGTTATATTAAAACATATTTGATACCATTATGGTCCAGGTACCAACAATTTAGGATGGATGTTCCGAGTTATTGGAACAGATACTGGAAGACACAGCGTGTCCCAACATTAATGCTTTATTTTCTAGATAGCACAAAGATTTTGAAAGAGTGGACAGAGTAACCAGGAAGTCAGGGGACCCAGAGCAGCAGCTATTTACCAAGAATTCAGAATTCAATGTTTCAAAGACTGTTATAGCCAGATCAATGCTTCCCAGATAAATATAAGCTCTAGTAAAATTAGATAGCAGTTCCCAAATGTTTTCTTCTTCTTGAAAACTTGAATCAATGGTGTGCATCATACTTTTTATGTTTTAGTTCAACCAATGTATCTCAGCATGCATCCTGGATCATTTATCAGGTATTTATTTTACTAAACATTAATTTTGATAGTAGAAGAGATTTTAGAGCCACTATTTTCTTTACACCTCAGATCTATAATCAAAATTGAATTACTGTTGAATGGATTTTAGAGGTACAAATCAAAATTCCATTTATGTATTGAAACAACATTTTAATGTAGATATGCATTTGAAATATCTCAGGATCATTATACATAAATATTTGGGAGGAACTCATTTAGCATAGCCTTTCCAAGCCGTTTTTAAAAAGACAATCAAAACAGCATATAAACTTAGCTGATAATAAATTATTTAAAATTATTAATGAGAAAGATTGACCTTTTTTTTCCATGTTGCAAACAAGTTGGAAGGAAATCCAGTTGGATACTGATATGGTTTGACTCTGTGTCCTCACCCTAATCTCATATCCTATTGTAATTCTCAGTGTTCGTGGAGGGACTTGGTGGGAGGTACTTGTATAATGGAGGCGGATTTCCCCCTTGTTGTTCTCAGGATAGTGAGTTCTTCCAAGATCTGGTGGTTTAAAAGTGTGTGGCACCTCCCCCTTTGATCTTTCTCTCTCCTGCCACCATGTGAAAAAGGTGCTTGCTTCGCCTTTGCCCCTCCACCATGATTGTAAGTTTCCTGAGGACTCCTAGTCATACTTCCTGTTAAGCCTGTGGAACTATGAGTCAATTAAACCTCTTTTCTTCATAAATTACCCAATCTTAGGTAGTTGGTTATGGAGGTGTGAGAACAGACTAATACAGATGCATTGTTTCCTGAATTGATCTCATTTTTCATTCTCTCCAGCATGTCCAGATGGAGTAGATGTCCCGACCATCCCAAATCAAGCATACACGTTATGTTGCTTTTCAGCACCAAAATGAAGTTTGCTTCTTCCCTTGTGCAACCCCCTTGGAGATCAAAGGCCACATTTTCCAGGAGGCAGCAAGAACTTCTGATCCTGTGATATAAGACTGAATCAGTCCAGTTGGATAGTCCAAAGCTTTCTTTGTTACAGAAGGAAGAGAACAAATTGTTAGGGAACTTGAAGAATTTTCTCTTTTGGAGAATTATAGGCAGAATTTAGTCCTCTCTCATGTGTTTTTTTTTTCCCCAGAGATAGAAAGATGATTTAACAAAACAGCTTCCACTGCCAGATAGGTAGGTAGGTAAGTAGGTAGCTAGGTAGGTAAGTAGGTAGCTAGCTAGTTAGCTAGCAAGATAGCTAGATAGATCATTTTTAAGAATCAGGCTTGGACACCAATGAGTGATATGAATGCAAAACAATCTTTGTGTTCCTGATTCTCTCCCTTCCAGTCATCTCATTAACCCTTTTTTTTCTGATGCCTCCTTTCTTTATTTAAATCCTCTCTCCTTTCCTTCCTTCTCTTCCCCTACCTTCGCCTTTCCTCCACTCTCATTTTCTTTTCTTTCTTTCCTTCTCAGTATCTGTTCTTCTCCCCACTCCTCTCTTCCTTTCTCCTTTTCTTCTTCCTTTCTTCCCCCCTTCATTTATTCTCTAAATCCAGTCATACAATGCTTCCTTAATCCCCTCTCTCCTTTGTAATGCTTCAATACATATAACCATGCACAATGTTTGAATTTGTTTGGGATAGGAGGTAAGGTTGTGTAGGAAAGATTTTTATGATGTGGGTATTGTGAAAGACTTAAACCATTAAAATATTCAGCTTTTCTATAGTTAAGATTTTTAGAAAAAAGTACATAAAAGAGTGCAGATTAAACTAAATTTGTCTTAGTGTTGCTAACTAATTAAACTAAGTGAATGCCCATGATTTGTTTTATCATTTTTACATGAGGAAAATTTATCAAATGGAGGATAATTACAGCAGAAACCTAATTAGATGCTAACAGACCGTACTTTTCTGTTCTGATGCATTAATGATCTCTTTTGTGTTATAATTGTTATATTCATCAGGGCGTGTTAAATGTTTCTTTTGCAGTATTCATGTGGAGAATGCAAAGTGCAAAGTGAGGAATGTGACTCTTAAGAATGAGCCAGCTATTTGAAATGAGTTTGGTATTTCTAGTTGAATTCATCGCAGTTTCATTATCTGCATTACAAAAATTTCTAAAACATTTGACACTACTGTTAGTTTTAGCAGAAAACATGTCTTTTGAAAATCACACCTTTCACTCAGTCTATTCAATTGAGAATTGCAATACTTGTACCGAGTTATTATTGATTTACTGACACAGTAATTGTTTTGTGATGACTATCAAGTCATGTAAGTCATAAAATATTGTTATTTTTATTCTGTGAATGAAAGAATATAGGTTAAATGCATCGAGATTTATGGGCTTCAATCCAAGTTAACAAAGGAAATTAGTAGCTACCAATTAGCGCCTGCAATGAAGGTTCAATGTACAAAATAATTATATGACTAAGTATGAATGTGGATTCATAATACAATTGTATGTTTTAATCACAACCATCTTCAAACTTGAAAAACCAAAAAAATAAAAATAAAGAAAGCAAATCTAATGCTTATCAATCTAGATACACCTAGAGGAAACTTGAGTATTTGATTTTTATAACACATGGACTATTTCCAAAGCTCTCTTAGAAACAGGCAGTTGATTTTATTATTTTTTTGACCAAAGAACCTATATAAACTAATATTATAAACCTAACTTTGATCCCTAAAAATTGACATGTACTTTGTCATTTTCAAAACACTGAACTACTGTTACCAATAGGATTAAAGGACATTCCCCATATTAGCACTTAGTGTTTAGATTTAAGAAAAGGCTGTTAGGTTGTGGGTATTTTACCTCTGAAAAAGTTACTATGATACTGTAAAATTACACAAAAAATTATCTTTCCCTCCCAGAAGAGATAGAATTTTAAATATGTGATCTAATTTCTCAAAACTGAAACTATAATAATAAAATTAAACAAGTTAATAGAATGTTAGAAATGAAAAGCTCTTTATCTCTCTGAATGGAGAGCTATTAAGCACTCTAGGTTTTCTGCCTCTGGAAAAAACCAGATTAGAACCTTAGTTTTCTTCCCAGTTTACTGGTCATTTCACTGACTATAGACTTGAAGTAGCTCAGATACAAAATTAGACTTGGAAATAAAATGATCTGCTAAAAGTAAAACTTCTTTGAAATATTTTCTCATAGTCTTTTTTCAAAAGGTTAGCTCAATAATTATTTAATGACCAGAAGCCACTTATCTCAGAACCTTAAGTACACAAAACATAGATGACTAAACACACACCCACACAATATTTTTACTTTAAACCCTTATGCAAAAACAGACATCAAAAAAATCCTCACACTAAAGCTCATTAATTTTTCAAGACTCTCATTAGAGTGTATTTCTTCTGACTTTGAGTTCGATTCTGTCATCTTGGTTCTCCTGAATTTCTGTCTAAGGTAGACTATAAGATCTGTTCCTTTGCTTTTGGCAGGAAATAGAGCAGGGGATAGGGAAGGGGAGAGCTCTGTAGCTTGCAGCAAGCACACCTATGACCAGCAAAAATAATAAATCACCAAAATCTTGAGAGCGAGGATACAGAAAATTATATTATAAATTTACTTACTAGAGAAGCTGATAAGCTGCTCACGTTCATAAGCTCTGAGATTAATACTGAGAAAACAGTTTAATGTATTCACTGTTAAAAGTCAGGCATATTTAGGCAAAACAAAAACAAAGTCACAAAACCATGCTCATCTCCACAGGTTCATATAGGCAGGGGCTGGGAAAATACTGCAGCTCTAGGGCTTGAGGGACATGTCAGAAAGGTCAAAGCAGACCCTGACTTGCTTCTTGCAGGTTTTAGTATCTAAGGAGATTCAACACTGAGTGTGTGTGTGTGTGTGTGTGTTGCGGGGTGGGGTCATAGTTGTGGGGGCAGATGGTAGACAACATTCAAAAATTGTCACTAAGCAAGTGGTAACACTATAGTGGTTTAATGGTCCCTTCTCAACAGGTCCCTGCAAAGGAAGAAGGCAACTAAATTATAGGGAGCAAGGTCTAGCCTCTAGAGGGAAATATTAAGAATAGTAGTGAGGCTTAGCCAAGCAGTTGGAATTTGGGAAGGGTTTCTGATTCCAAACAGGATTCTAAACTGCAGTGTTAGGCAGGGAAAGTAGAGGCAGGAGCCCATAATTAGTGTTTAGCCAATAGTGTAGGGCAAATAGGGCAAGCCATAACTGGGAGACAAAGAGATTCTAGGAAGGTCTGGCAGTAAGTGGGCTTATCCTTCCTGTTTTACTGTCCACAGCAGCAGGGTTGTTTCAGGGGTCCAGCATGCAGAAGAGGGGCATCAGGAACTTAGCAAGTTGTCTGCTAAGAAAAATAAGCGCTGGCATTATTAACTTCGATGAAGCAGGCATGGGCAATTTTTTTCCTTTTTTTCTTTCCTTCCCTTCCTTTCCCTTCCCTTCTCTTCCATTTCCCTTCCCTTCCCTTCTCTTCCATTTCCTTTCCCTTCCCTTCCCTTCCTCTTCCTTCTTTTCTTTCTCTTTTTCTTTCTAGTTATTACTTTATTATCTGTAGTCATTTCTTAGCCCATTACAACTTTCCTCCCCTTCACTTCTTTTGGGCTGTTATTGGCAAATGTATTTTACTTGTGTTATATTTTTATACGTTATAAGCCTAACAATTTTTTCTCTTGCTCTTAGTATATAGATATAATTTTATGCAATTGCTTTTAAATCAATTGAGAGAAGAAAAGAGAAAAATATGTATTGAATTGTCATTTATAATCACACAATATTAGCTTTATTGGTGCTCTTTGTGTGAATTTGAATTACTATCTGTTATCATCTTCAGCCTGAAGAATTTCCTTTTGTATTTCTTATAAGGAGGGTCTGCTCGTAAGAAATTTTCCAATTTTTTGTTTGTTTGGGAAACTCTACTTCACCTTTGGTTTTGAAAGATTGCTTTACTGGATACGTAATTTTTGATTGACTGTATTTTACTTTGAGCTCTTTTAATACATTATCCCACTGTCTACTGGCCTCTCTTGTTTCTTTGGAGAAGTCAGTTGTTAAGCCTATTGGGGTTTCCTTGTAAATAATATGCCATTTTTCTCTTTTGGCTTTCAAGATTTCCTTCATGTTTAGACTTTTAGGATTTTTCTATGCTGTGTCTGTTTGTGAGTATCTTTGCACTTATCCTTTGTGCTTTCTGGAAATGCACTAGAACTTTCTGGACATGTATTTTATTGTTTTCTAATAAATATGGGAAGTTTGCACTCATCATTATTTCAAATATTTTTTCATCTTCCTTTTCTCTCTCCTATCCTTCTGGCACTTTCGTTACGTGTATGATAGTGCACTTAATGGTGTTCCAATATTTTTCTGAGGTGCCGTTAGTTTGTCTTCATTCTTTTCTCCCCTCTGTTCTTCAGCTATATAATCTCAACTGATCTACCTTCAAGTTTGCTAATTCTTTAGCCAATTCAAATCTACTGTTGAGCCTGTCCAGTGAATTTTTAAATTTAACTTCTTGTACTTTTTTACTCCAGAATTTTGTTCTGTTTTGTAATGTTTAAATCTCTCTATAGAGATTTTCTGTTTGATATGACATTGCCATCACACCTTCCTTGGCTTCTTTACTCACGCTTTCTTTTGACCTGTGAACATATTGATGAGGGCTGCTTTGAAATGTGTTTCTGTTCCATCCAACAGCGGGTCACTGTCACAGGCAGTTTCTGTTGTCTGTTTTAGGTCTTTTATGAGTCATACTTTATTATTTTTTGTCAGGCCTCAAAACTTTTTATTGGAAACTGCACATTTTAGATAATATATTTTAGCAACTCTAGATATTGGTCCTCTTTTCCCCTTTGGGGCTTATTATTATTTGTTTACTTATTTTTTTAGTAACTGGCCACATTATTTTTGTGAAATATATTTTCTCCTATACTGTGAAACCTCTGAGGTTGCTCTGTAGGGAAGCACAGCATTTTTTTTTCACAGTCACCCTGGGATGACAATGGTCCTAATAGAGGGCTCTTCTATTCTTTTCCTGACTACAGTCAGCTGTTAAACTCTACTAACTTGGTGCTGTGGCATGCACCTGTAGTTTCAGCTACTGAGGAGGCCAGGATTTCAGGGTCTATGAAGTGCACTATGATCGTGCCTGTGAATACATAAAAAATAAATGAAAGTTGCCTGCTGATTGTTGTGTCATTTTCAACAATGTCTTCGGCATGTATTCCTCTACAAATTAATCCAATCAAAATGTAGCTTCTTCAAAGGAATAGTTTCTGAGGTCAGTGTTTGATATTTGTTCTGACTGCAGAATGACTCTGCCCAGCTGTCTAAAACCCAGATTCTCTCTTCATTTATGGATCTAATGAAGATATAGGCTAGACCATATGGTTTAGGCTGTACCTTCATTAGATTTATGAGTGCCTTTTATCACAACCATCACTGTTTTTGAGAGCAGCCTCGGGCTCTAACTGCCTGTTTCCTGGTAAGCAGGTATATGCAAACCTACCCAGAAAGGCCAAGGGAGTTGGAAAGCTGAAGAAAGGCTGACAAATCCGGTTCTCAGCAAGAAATATTTATTAGGGACTTAATGAACCAAAGAAATGTCTCAGGCAGCTTCAAGAAGATGGATCCTGTGTCCAGCCCTCTAGAAAGTTTTTTTGTTTGTTTTTTGTTTTTTTTTTTAATTTGACATGGAGTTTCGGTCTGTCGCACAGGCTGGATTACAGTGGCATGATCTCGGCTCGCTGCAACCTTCACCTCCTGGGTTCAAGCGATTCTCCTGCCTCAGCCTCCTGAGTAGCTAGGATTACAGGTACCTGCCATCATGCCTGGCTAATTTTTATATTTTTAGTAGAGACGGAGTTTCACCATGTTGGCTGGTCTCAAACTCCCACCCTCAAAATGATCCGCTGCCCTCAGCCTCCCAAAGTGCTGGGATTATAGGGATCAGCCACCATGCCCTGCCTAGAAAGTATCCTTTATATAGCAAGCTTTGAGGGAAAGGGATGTGCAGGGGTCACACTTCAGGCTTTCTTGCTGAAACTTCTGACCACTGGGGAAGTTAGAAAGCATCTCTATGAGGGGTTAGCTATGCTACAAGCATCGTTTAAACATTTTGCTGTAGAATAAGTTGGTATACAGGAGTCAAACATCTGTCATCATGGTGATTTAATTCAAGATGGTGTCACTCTTACTATGCAACTGGCTCTTTTCCTACACTTGTCCATGCTTTTTTGCACATAAAATCAGTTCCTCTGGAAAGAGATTAGAAGCTATCTGTTTTATGGCTTACTTCTACCCCCAGGCAAAATCTCTGAGACAGAGCTCTGGAGATGGGGATGAGGACAATGGTAAACTTCTTTTAATGATATTCATATCCTAGGAGCTGAGATGAGTCAGAGAGACAATAGCCTGAGGTCCTCTCGGCTTGCTTCTCTTAGCATGAATCTGTTGGTCAATCTCATGCACTGGGCAAGGGTGACTGGGGCAAAGGTGACTGGGTAAGGGTGACTGGGATCCAGTATTCACACTGCACCACACTCAGGGACTGGATGAGTCAAAGAGGAAGAGAAAGGTGGTAAGATGTCATTGGGATGACATAAGAGATTATGGTCTTGAGAAGAAAGAAAAAATGTGCTTTGTTTTGTTTTTTAATTACTTCTAGTTTGGGTTAGGTATCCAAACCACTGGATACGTACCAAAGGAGTTTGCTTTTTGAAGAGGGAATATGTTGGGGAAATGCAGCAATTTAAGCACAGTCTCAGAAATTCTCCTGCCCTCCCTTATCTTGTCTTTACAGCTTCTGACATTCGTGAAACTACTTTTAAGTCCAGTGAAGACAAGGCTTCTTATGAGCTTCTTATGAGATCTTTAGCCTTGCCAAAGTGGATGTAATGTTTGCTATGTCTATTTCTCTCTCAGTTAAATCTCTTTCTATAACCTATTATACTCCTGAAAATATAGTATAATTTCCTTGGTATGCAGTTTTGCTGTATGTCTGTGTCACATGAGCTCCTAGGGTAAGCCTGGAAGGACACCACTGAGGACTAGTGCTGGGAACTGCTGGGCTTGGAGGGTTCAGTTCTGGGGCTGGCCCAGACTGGGAAAGATGGTCACTTATGATGGCTTGGGGGAGTCAACAAACACTGTGACTAAAGACAGGAATAAAGCTTGTTGTTAAGAAAGTGGCCTCGTGTCAGATCCAAAGATCAAATGAAGATGAAAAAGAAACAAATAACAATGATAGAGGCAGGGAAACAAGGATTTGAAAAATATTCAAGCATGGAGAACTGGTTGCAAAAGTGCTTCAGTGTTGGGGAGTATCTGTTTTCTTCAAGTTTGTAATGGAGTGTGGAAGTGAGGACAGTGGCTTAAAATAGATGTATATTATACAGGCTTTGATAGTGATCATTGGATCCTCCAAGTGAATGAACTGGACCTTGGGGTAAGGCACGATAGACATGAGGAGGTACTTTAATGCTTGTGGTCAAATTTACGTTCCTTTTTGTATTAGGCCGTTCTTACCTTGCTATAAATATCTGCGACTGCGTAATTTATAAGAAAAGAGGTTTAATTTACTCTCAGTTCTGTAGGCTATACAGGAAGCAAAATACCAGCCTCTGCTTCTGGAGAGGCCTCAGGAAGCTTACAATCATGACAGAAGCTGAAGAAGTAGTAGGCATCTCACATGGTGAAAGCAGGAGCAAGGGCGTGGGGCAGTACTACATACTTTAAAATGACTAGATCTTGTGTGAACTCAGAGCAAGAGCTCCCTTATCACCAAGGGAATGGCCCAAGTCATTCTTGAGGGATTCGTCCCCATGATCCAAACACCTCCCACCAGACCCCACGTCCAACACTGGGGATTACAGTTCAACATGAGACTTAACAGAAACATACATTCAAACTATATATCACTTATATTTCCCCCGTATTTCTGTATCTTTGTGCCTGACATCTATTTAGCTGCTAAGTCCTTTGAAATAGCTCTGTATTTCTTTGTAGAAATTGATATTTCTCAAAATATGTGCAAATAAGTATTAGGTTTATTCACTATTAATAAGAACTCCTCTGTCTGTCTTTTTTTCTCTCTGTCTCTCACACACAAGCACAAAAACACACAGAGATACACAGAGATTACTTGATCAAATGTATTTTGGAAGTGCTGGGTTATACAAAGTGAAGGAAATTCCTTTCTTATAGGAGTTCTCAGAATCTCTACTGTGCTAGAGTTTGCAAAAGTTCTAGGAGGCCAACATACTAGTCAGCATTTCCTAAATGCATTTGCCTATAGAATGCTTGAAAGTTTAGTGATCCACAGAATCTTCTTTGCTAAATACTGCCAAATAATTGTCTCACTACTGGTATCCCTGTCTCCAGTTTATCGTACATATGGTTATCAGAATAATCTTCCTAATAATCATACAGCCATTTACTTCTAGGCACTTTGTTTGGTGCTATCAGCTATCACAAGACTCTGGAGCCACAACACCCCACACTGAATTTTGGCTTCACCTTTACTAACTGCATGATCTGTTTTGTTTTTCTCATGTATAATATAGGCGTTTTTAAGGATGACATTTTTTATACAAATATATGTATCTTAGAATACTTTCTGGCATATAGTAAGCACTATAACAGTGACTCCCTCCCTCCCTCCCTCTCCCTCTCTCTCTCTTTCTTTCTTTCTTTCTTTCTCTCTCTCTCTTTCTTTCCTTCTTTCTTTCTTTCCTTCTTTTGTTGTTGTTGTTGTTGTTTTAAGTAAAAAGCACCAGAATTTCTTGCAGGGAGAGAATTATGTGAAAGATGAGCTCTCTGAGGCCTAGACTGAAAGAAGACAGTAAAACAAAAAAGAGAGCTATGTTGTCTGCCTGAGAAATTACCAGGAATTTAGAATTGGGGTGTAAACAGTGAGTGAGATCAGAGAAGAGGCAGCCAATCAACATGGGAACTGCAGGGAAAGACCATGAGGAAGAAATAAGTAGGACTAGAGAATTTCTGATATTTGGTTTTGAGTTGTATACGGTGCTGCTACAGAAATACTTTCAGATTCTTTGTGACTTCGCTCAAAGGCAGCTATGAACATAGGCCTGTCCTATGTTGTGAGAGGGAAGAAATCTTTTCTTGAAGGCTGTTCACCCTTTAGAGAAAAGAACAGCATATATGAGTTGGAAAGATGATCCATAAATGGATTCAGAACTGGAGAAAAAGTGTTTCCTCCTTCCTTCCCCATCTCTAGAATCCCCAGAGGGATTGCAAGGGGAAAACATTTTCACCCACTGCTTGTGGGAAAGAGGCTGGCCTATTCTATTTAAACCTTAAAGGACAGTGTGACCCCAGCTAAATTTAGGCTTATAATTACATATTACTCATGACCACTTTAGGTGGTAGGTATACAGATAAGGAAATTGAGGCTTGTTACCATTACCAACATTTGGTAAAGCCAGCATTTAAATCCAGGTCTGACTTTGAACTCCTTCTGTCGTTTGTTTATGTCATTCTTCTGCTCATACCAACATGTTTCAGGATTGTTATTGTCTCTGAGTAAACTGCGAACTCCTCAGGCCAGCCTTTAAGATCTTCCTTAGTCTGGAAACCTCTAACTTTTAAAAACTTAACATTACCACTCTTAAAAGTAGGGTCTAGAGAAGTTTATCTGGGACAGTGGTTTTTTTTTTGCTTTTGAATCTTGCTTTTCTAGGAACCTAAGTTCATCTCCCTGGATCAACTTCACCAACTGAGTGCTGGCAGAGACTGGCTAATTCATCTTGACATGGACTGGAGTCTTTCCTTACTTGCGTGACACTTTTCATGTTTTTGCTGCCTGATTCCTGTGCCACTGAGTTCTGTTACCATTTGCTGGGATTCTGTGACATTGCCATCTGTCTTCCTGCCATAATTTCCACCTAGTGCTTGCCAACACATTCCCTTCATACTTGGTTCTGCTTGACTGCCTGAATTTACATTGCCTTTTGATGGGTCTTCACTCAAATTCCAGTCACACCCTAATTGATTGGTCTAGTTTTTAGGTTCTGGCCATCCATGCCTGTTCCCATAACTGAATAAGGCACGTTTGTAAAAACCTGGATGTCTAACAAATGTGATAAATTCATGGGATAGTTGGGAACACTGGTCTGAAAAGAAGGAAAGTTGTGGAGAAAAGGAAAAAGGGGAAAGGATTTATGATGTCATTTGCACATGCGCAAGCTGGTGACAATAAAAGGAAGAAAAGATCAAGAAAGAGAGCCGACTTGAGTAACATGATTTTGGTAGCTATATTCTCAGTTTTTATGTCTCACCTGAGGAAGAGCTGTTGAGACCTAGTTAATTCAGTCAACATATGGTCAGCCTTGCAGCCCAAGCTGGCTACTGCCATTTTTTAAGCCAAAGTGAGAACCAGCTCATCTCCATTTCGGCAGAATTGGAAAGATTCTTCTCTCTGAACCAGTGACTCATAAAACACCACCAATATAAAACTCACAACAAAATGTATAATTTAATTTCTAGCAGTCATTTTGGAAAAATATGTATGTTTCTTAAATCAAACATACTATATCTCAAGCATTTTCTCTAGTCAGTTATAGGGAATAATATTGCTGATAAAGCCAAGAAATAGATTAAAATAATAGAAATGCATATAGTCAATAAAACTAGCTATGAGTTATTTATGGGTGTCTTATGTTGCTGACATGATATATCTTCCTTTATCGCTGTGAGTAATAATCAATCAGTTAACACTGCTTTCTACAAAAGAAAACTGACCATACAAAGATAATAGAACATAATGGCAATTGCTAGAAATAATAATTCTTTGCAGTGAAAACAAATGCATTGAGAAGAAATGCATTCTTCTAGAAGAAACCAAGGACACTAACTTTTTTTTCTTTTTCATCAGTCAATCATTTCTATGTTCAAACCATGAAATTTGAAATGAGAATTTACAACATCTCCAGTTTTCCATACATGGTTATTGCTAGTACACATAGACACAAATAATAATAAAATGGTTGTTTTACACATGGTAGGATGAGGACACTTGTGAGTTCGGATTAGCCAGCTGGAAATAATTTTAAAAACAGAAGATTTTATCTAGTGTCATAAATAAATGTTTTATTTAGTACAGCACTGGAGTAAGCTGGAAGTTTTAAAACACACCAAGAAAATGAAAAGAGCAGCAGGCGAAGACAAATATCTAATATTCTTGGTAACTATTTGATTATCTTTCCCTAGTTGTATTGTGGGCATGACAAAAAGATGATGTAGTGGAATAACAGTATAATTCCTGAGGGATCTTTCTGAGAAAAGCAGGAATTGGCAGCTGTTTGTAAATAGACGTGTATTCCTGCCTTTTCTTTACATTTTGTTTCTAATAACTGAAAATTAAGAGAAAGAGTTCTTTGTTATTGTTTTTGTTGTTACTGTTTGAGAGAGAGAGAGAGTCTTGCTCTGTTGCTAAGGCTGGAGTGCAGCGGTGCAATCACGGCTCACTGAAGCCTCGACTTGCTGGGCTGAAGAGATCCTCCCATATCAGACTCTTCAGTAGCTGGGACTACAGGTGAGCACACAGCATCTGGATAATAGTTTTTATGTTTTGTAGAAACAGGGGACTTGCTGTGTTTCCCAGGCTGGTCTCCAACTCCTGGCCCAGCCTCCCAAAGAGCTTCAGACATGAGCTACCAAGTGTGGCCAAAAGATCTCTTATAGTCTATAAATTTTTCTTTCTGAAGAAGAAGCATGCTAATGAAGTTATAAATTTTTGAGAGTCAAGATTATGGTAGAACTCTTGGTATCTCCTAGCACAGTTCTGAGTTTGTAGTAACAATTCAATAAATATTTATTAAATCTGTGGGTAAAGTGAGTCCAAATTTCTAAACTTTGCATGAAGGTTAGGTTTCGATAATGTTTAAGAGAAAAGTGTTATAGAGTTTCATAGGAGGATACTGATTTGGGCGCTTCTTTAATGAATTACCTGGTGTGTAAACGCAAATCACGATGTTGAAAGTAAGCTTATGGCATGGGATAGAAATGATGTGATCTGAGTTTTCTCAGGGTCCTTTGTTATTGCCTTGAGGTTCCTGCTTCAGTGGTTCTTTCAATAACTAAGAAACTTTGCTAACTAGTGCCCCAAAATGGTTGGCTGAGAGCTGGGATGTCCTAGCAGTGAATAAGAAAGAGGATGGTACTAAGCCTTCCTCTATCCTTCAGTTCAGATAAAAATCTGACTGTGTTCAGTTATCTACCCTCCTTTGTTTGGCCGTGTGCTTTAGAGAAGGGCTGTCCCAGGCACAGGTAATACATCCTGATTGGTTTAAAACCTGGCCAGGCATAGTGGCTCACACCTGTAATCCCAGCACTTTGGAAGGCCAAGGTGGGTGGATCACCTTAGGTCAGGAGTTTGAGACCAGCCTGGGCAACATGGTGAAATCCCGTCTCTACAAAGACAAAATTAGCAGGACATGGTGGTGCATACCTGTAGTTCCAGCTTCTCAGGAGGCTAAGGCATGAGAATCACTTGAACTCAGGACGTGGAGGTTGAGTGAGCCGAGATCGAGCTACTGCATTCAAGTCTGGGTGACAGAGCAAGACTCTTTCTCAAACAAAACAAAACAAACCAGTTATGGTAGAACCATAGTTCTTGTCAGTAATTGGTAGATATATGAGGACGTGACCAGCTTCCAGCCGATCAATCAAAGGGATAATCTGCTGCAGAACTCCTGGGAGAGGTTTGGTTGATCCTAAGAGAAACTCACAGGAGGAAATACTTTCTTCTTCCTTTGGAAGTAATGGTAACTGAAAATGATGCCTGAATTTGCACAGCCATCTTGTGACCACGAGAGGAGGTAGTTAAGGACAGTATGATGACTCACTGTGTGTGTCAGGAGAGTAAGGAGGAAAAATAACTGATTCCTTGATATCATTACTGGGCAGATGAATCACTATTTCTGGACTCATTCTTATGTGAAACGTATTTGTTTTTGTGGCTCTTTGAGTGCATTTGCTAGTTTGCATAGGGAGGCCAGATTCAACTAATAAAAATGTAGGATTTGCAATTAAATTTGAATTTCAGGTAGACATTGAATAATTTTTTAGTATATGTATGTCCAATGTAATATTTGTCCCAGGCAACATTTGGGACATGCCTATACCAAAAAAAAAAATTGTTGTTTATCTGAAATTTAAATCTAATGAGGTGTCTTGTAGTTTATCTGGCAACCCTAACCTCACAGTAGAGAGCAGTCTACTTAATTCAGTAATGAAACGATTTTCTCAGGTCTTATTAGGTCTGTATACTCTTTTAGAAGTGAGGTGAAAGTAGGTTTATCAGTGACAGTTTAAGTACATATATTTGAAATTCAGCCTCATAGTCTCGAAAACTAATTTTAAAAAGCTTGAAAATTTTCCTCTTAAGTCTTGTCCAACCAGATTTGAAATGTTATTGTAATGCAGATTAACAGTGGAAAGAATCAGACAGATCTTAGAATCTCAGCTTCTTTGTTTACTACCTGTGTGGGTCTGGTAAAAATCAGCTATCTGAATTGATTTCAAGTATCTCAACATATGGTTATGAGGAATTAATAAGATCGATTGTGAGAAGCATCTATTATGTCAGACATATATAATTTGTTCAAAACACATTAGGTGTCTATCCCATATTAATTGTAAAGAACTGGCTTAGGAGTACTTGTGAGGGTCTTGTACTAAGAGAGAATAGCAACTGATACATCCAGACTCCTGTGTTATCCTTTTTCTCTCTAGAACTTGAGCAGAATGAACAGAATAAGATATGGACAAACGGGGTGCCTTATGGAGTGAGGAACTTGTATTCTCTTAATGAATAACTGAGTTTTACTCCTGACACTGGGACTGACATATATGTGATTCCTTGTAAATGCTTATTTTATTATTTTTGATGTTATTATTATTATATAATAGGAAAGGACAGTTTTGCCTTTTCTTGGAGGGTAAGAACTTGTCTTAGTATCTTCAGCATGAGGCACAGTAGGTAACACCACTGAAACAATACTTAATGGAGCACACCTGGCCACAGAATTGGGTTCCTGACTAATGGGTACTAAATAGACCACACAATTTTCCTAATATGTTATTACACATTCAAATTTTTATGTCCATATTATGATACTTCTATCCTCCTTTTGTTCACACACAAAAAGCCAGATCTCCCAGAGAAAAATATAGAACCCTCAGAATGACAGCTGCGATGCCAGGTCTTACTGTGCTTCCATAATTCTGGGGAAGAGAAGAATTGGAGAGGGAGAGAACAGCTGCCTTCAAGTAGTTGAAGGGCTGTCATATGGGAAGAAGGCTTGCTCATGCTATGGACTCCAAGGGTGGAACTAAGGTTGAAGGGTAGAAGTTAAAAGGTGGTATGGTCAAGTTTAAGCAATCAAAACTGCCCATTACTGCAATGTCTCAAACGTGGTGAGGTCTCCTCTACTGAAATGTTGCTTCACTGTCTCTGATGACCATTTATCAGGAATATTAGAGCAGTAACTATAGCTCTGCTTTCTTCTTAACTTGTAAAATGGGGATAATAAACCCAATTTATCGACTCACAGGAGAGGGATTTGATCCAACAAAATCTAAAGAGACCCTTTTGCTAGTTTTTAGACAGCTGTAAAGTCCTAGTTGCAGTGGTTTTCAAACTTTGCTGCAGACTAGAATTACCTTGGGAGCTTTGAAAAACCTGTATGTCTAGGCCTCATCTGCAGAGATTCTGATTTAAGTGGTATCAGGTATGCCAGAGAATTAGGGTTGTTTCAAAGCTCTCCAAGTGATTCTCGTGTACAACAATTTTGAGAACCACTAAACTAGTGTGCTAGTTAGAGAGCCATTATTCTGGATTTTACTTTGGAATCTGGGTTGGACTATAGATGTGACATTGAGCAACTACTTTAATTTCTCTTGGATCTATATTCCTTGTTTGCTAGGAAGAAGAGGACATACATACTTCTAAGGTAACTTCCTCTAGTATTTTATTGCTTTAAGGCAGTTGACCCTTAAAGGTTTATGAATTAAGGAAAGGGCACTTAACTACTTTCTAGAAGTAGAAGAGGATCTCTGCTTTGACACATGGGAATTGTTGGCACTCTTTTTCTTAGTTTTAATAGCAGTCATGGACTCCTCTCAATGCGGGGATGTTTATACCTCTCTGGGGAATGTGTGGCACCAACAGCATTTGGATGGCTGGTTGTTTCAGCAGGCCATTCCTTAAAATAGGCATGCACCCTAATTTGAGAAGAAGCTGGCACAGGATAAAAGTGGGTTTCTTTACTCTTCCCCAAGATTCTAGAAGCTGCTTCATTATCAGAGTTGGAGTCATCTGGTGGATAATTGGACACTTTTCTTGGTGTTTTTTTTTTTTTTTTTTTTTTTTTTTTGTGCATGGCTATACTTCTTTATACTCTTTTGGCTGCTGTCTTACGTACTGCTTAGTGACTTGCTTACCAATAATTTTCCTAGCCTAACCCAGGACAACCATGTTGTCTTTTGGTCTTGACTTTGCTTCTTTCCATATGAGACTGCGTGTCTTATCGTCACTCCAGTCATGCAGCAACTGACTCTAGACAGGTAGTCATGGACATAGGATTCCAATTTTCTTTTCTTTTTTTTTTTCTGCAAGGAAATTTAAGGACTCTAGTTATTAGGTTTTCTCAAAGCTGTTGCTCGTATTCCAGGTAATTCATATTTGTTGGTGAAGTTTTATTTGCCACGCAGTGCCCACAAAAGTAATCCTAGAAATGAGCAGTATTGTGAGGCATAACACATCCACATTTTTATGTGGAGGATATGATCCAGTGGCATTTTATTTAGTGTGAAACTTCTAACTTCTAAAAGGGAAGATTCTTTTGGAAGGATGGTCTCTTGTTGTGCAATACTTCGTGAATTTCTAGTTTAAAAAAATTAGATTTTCCAAAGATCCACTACTATGTACACATTTCAAAATAAATCACCCAGTTAAAACTCAATACAATCTTATCGTGAGAAATTTTGGAAAGCTTGAGTTACTTCTAAGAGTTAAAAATGTTCTTTCCTCCTCTTCTGCATTTCAGACTGGACATGATTACTCTGATGTTTCCGTAAATGCTATTAGTGCAGTGCGAAAGTGGGAAAGAACTTTTTTTTTTTTTTTTTTAAATCAGGGAGGGCAACAGAGCAATAAGAAGGATCACAGGGCACCATGTTAATAACAAATCACAGGAGGTGGCTCCATAAAGGTTGTGAAAACTGGTTTCTCATTGCAGGAATAGGGTTGGGCCACCCCTTCACCCCCCTTCTCAAACACAAATATTTTCATATAATAAAAGCCTGTTTCTCTGTGCTTACAACCCAGCCTCCATTCCTTCGACACCACCATTTTAAAGGGATTTACTGCACGGACTTCTCCCAACTTCCTAGGCATTATCTTCTGGACCCTATCCTGCAGAGGTGAAGCGTCCCTTTGGGGACTCTCGCTGGGTGAGAGGGACAAGAAACACCCACTAGGACCCAACCCCGGCAAACAGCGGCTCGAGCATGCGCTGAGAGTTTGTGCAGCTGGCCCTGACTGCCGCCGCTGCCTCGTCCGGACTCGGAGAGGACTTGGGAGGGACAGCGGCGCTGGGAGGTGGCTTAGCAGAGACTTTCCAGCAACTGCTGCCCAGGACTTTTTTTTTTTTCTTTTTCCCAGGAGGCGGCGACGGCGGCGGCGGGGGGAGAGGAAGAGAAAGAAGCGTCTCCAGCTGAAGCCAATGAAGCCCTCTGGTTCTCCGCGAAGAAGGTCCCTGCTCCGATGAGCCCCCGCCGTGCGCCCCTGACTATACCCCGGCGGGCGTGGGGCACGGGGCCCAGCGCCTACGGTAAGTGGCCGCGCGTCTGTCGCCTTTCCTGCCCGCTGTCCCGCCAGCCCGCCGGCGGCTGCCCTCCGCGCTGTGTGCTAAACTACTTAAGGGCTGGCTCTGGGGCTCCCTGCCGCCGGCGCTTCCCCTCGCGCCCTGCCGGGGGCGCGCGGACGCGATGGCTGGGTCGGTGGCCGCGCTCGCTTTGTGCTCCGCGGGCGGCTTTGAGCAAGGGGTCGCGGGAGCGGCCGGGGCGGGGGAAGGGGGTTTGAATGACTAACCCGGCGTCTGCACAGCTGCACGGGCCCTAATTCCCCCGCGCCCCCTCCCCGCCCCCCGCCCCCTGCCCCCTGTCCCAGGCTAATCCATCACTCTGGGGCCGAAAACATCATTTCTCACGTTCTCCCAGAGAAACCCTAGTCGCCGGGCGGAATCCCAGCTCCGCGCTGCGCCCCCCGAACCCTCCCCCCACCCCCCAGTCCCTTGCATTCACACCCGAGCTGCGGGGCAGGGTAGAGGGGTGCTGAGTTGGAGTGCCCAGGAACTGTCCTAACTGGAAGGGTGCTCATGCTCTCGGGCTTGCCGGTGGCGCCTGTGACGTGTCCGGGGTAGGGGGCAGTGTGTTTTCTAACCTTCAGGACAGTTCCGAGCAGCGCGGTCCCCGAGGAGGGGCGTGGTGAGGGAGGTTTTCAAGAGCGTCTCATCAGAATACACAGGGCCCCGTCGCGTGTTCCCTGAGAACGCGAGTTTACTGTGCGACTTCATTCATCTGGATAGTTGCTCTTTTCATTTCCCAGCAGGTGTTATCTGAAGCCGGTTTGGAACTTTTGGGAGTTTAGTTACTATTATGACTTTAACAAATGAGTTTTGATGAGGCGATGTCTCGAATGCACTGGGCTTCGGGACCCTCTGGACCCTGCTGATGGCTGGCGGAGGAGGGACGGGCAGGCAGTGGGGAGCGTGATGGTGAGATGTCCCCTGTTCTCTCTCCCCCGCCCCCTGCAGATCGCTGTCGTTCTGCCCTTGGGAGTAGGATGTGGTGAAAGGATGGGGCTTCTCCCTTACGGGGCTCACAATGGCCAGAGAAGATTCGGTGAAGTGTCTGCGCTGCCTGCTCTACGCCCTCAATCTGCTCTTTTGGGTAAGTAAGTTTCACTGCACCAACAGGTGGGGACGGCTGGCTCTGGTTTTCTGCAGCCACCGGATAATGCGCCAAAGGGCTTGGCTAAGCATTAATTAATTACATGGGATAACACCCTCTATTTTTCAGAGAAGTAAAATTTGACCTTCTTAAAATGCCTTTGATCTAGCTCAAGTTCCATTTGTAATTAGAACAAAGAAATCCACCCCTGGACACTACTGGCAGTAAAATTAGACTTGAAGTTAATCTAGGGATATAAATAAATGCACGTGCTTGTACTCGTAGATAAGAAAATTATGACATACCACTTACGGAGCCGCTTGTTTGCGGGAATTTTAGATAACTGTGCAAGCCAGAAATTGTTTCTTTGCATCTCTGTCGCCTGTAAAATCTAGTTGGGCCAAGTCTTAATATTTTTTTGGGGGGGGGGTGGTGGGCAAGGAATTCACACCCAGATAACCTATCATAAAAAGGCTGAGTAGATTTGTCTAGGGGATTCCATACGGTCTGAAGGGTGATTTTTATGTAACTAATTCTAAGTTGGCAAAGTTTAAGGAATTGTGTGTATGCTTTTGGAAAATCCTATAACCATTTAAGGAAATAAAAATACATAAAATGTAGCAAGCTCATGGAAATCTTTATGCTCTATGAGTTAATGACTTTTTATGCTTTAAATTTTCATAGAGTATGATTAATAATCATATTATTACTTACAAAACTTAGGAAAATATAACAATTTAAACTGTGAATGTTGCTTCAGGAGGCTGCCATTCTTAAGCAAATTGTTATTTCCATTTTTTGTGTTCTATTAACAATTTTATTCAAAATTTTCTGTTACAAATTTTATTGTGCAATATTATGTGGCTGACTGGCTGGCATGCTGACTGGCTGGCATTGCCCAGCCTTTTTGTCATAGGGCTATTACATGTAGTCTCTAGAAGATGACATTTTGGTTGAGCTGCACCTTATAGATGGCCCCATTTTAAAGGACAAATTAAGTCTTACTTAAGTGAGTAATCTGAAAATATCTAAAATAGCATTCCTTTTCTCAACATTAAAGCATTAATTTCTCAAAATTAAAGCATTGTGTAGTTAAATTCACCATTTGGAAATGTAAAATCACAAGTTGATCTTATTGTAGTTTATACTTCTTAAAAGTTCAATTTTTAAGTGAATCATTAAATTACCTGGATCATTACAAGTTCTTAAGATTTTAAACTCCATTTCTTTAAAATGTTTGATACTTATCACTCCTATTTACTAGTTTTTCACTTTTCTACATTGTGCTTTTTAATTATAGAATCATCACATTCCACTTCTAAAAGGAGCTTTAAAGATGGCCTGGTTGAACTTCCTTCCTTTGTAAATGAGGAAATTAAGTGCAGATTAAGTGACTTGCCAAAGATCAAATTGTCCAATGGTGGCAGTGCCAGGAACAGAACTCAGCTTTCTTGCCCCTAGACAGTGTCTTTAACTTGACCCTTACTGAGTTTTGAACCTGAGAATTACTAAGATTGTTGTTGTTGTTATTGTTCGATAAAGAATCAAGCTTTGAAAAATTTCTTAATACTTTATATTGTGTGGAAAAAAAAAGAACCAAGTCATTCAACAAAAGTATCACTCCTCTCGGAAATGAACTTTGCAAAGAAGCACCTATTCCTGAAACTCTTCCAGGGCTCTTTGTGTCCCCAGAGAATGTAAACATTATTTCTTTGTTATTACCCTGTACTTAAACCTTCTAACTTTCTATCTCTGTGTGCAGTGTGTGTGTGAGTGTGTTCCGATTTATTGACTTATTTGGATTGCTTCCCTCTTTCTCCAGCCCTCCTCTTCTCCTAGTATCACCTACGCTTCAACAAAATAGTCCAGGTTAAGCATCTTGTGTACATTTTTCTGTATTTTGTTTCATACAAAGATTTACTCATACCTGTCCATGACAGATACACACTACTATACATGTAAATCCTTGATTTTTTTGTTGTTAAATTAGTTTCTCATTTGAGTTACAGTCATAGGAGTGGAATTGCTATGTAAAAATATATGTGATGATAACAAAAACAAAAGTAGCCAACCTATCTAACTAACATACAAAATAGCTACTGCTTCTCACTATGTTTGCCAGGCACATTTACTGTCTGTTTCCTAGCCTGTAAAATAGGAATCATAGTTACCTATTTTTTAGAGTTGTTGTGAGGAGGATTAGAGTTAACATATATAAAGCACTGAGAACAGTGGCACATAATAAGTGCTATCTATGCAATAGCAGTATTGCAGTTATTACTATAACTACTACAATAATGATGATGTTCTAGCAGATTACCAGGAGGTGGACTGCTACTATCATTGTGGTACTAATCATAGTAATTGTTATTGTTATGATTAATACTGCTACTATTGCTACCACTACTGCAATTCCTTTGACCTAGCAATCTTGTTCTGGGAATCTGTTCCCTAAAAATAAAAGCAGTAATTACCCCATTATATGTACAAAAATATTTGTTGCCATCTTGTTGGTAACATCGCACTTCTAAATTTTTGCCAATCTGAAACATTTAAAGTATTATCTCATTGTTACTTTATTTTGTACCTACCCCACTACCAGTGAGCATGAGCATCATTTTATATATATTTTTCACATATATCTTTTCATTTCATATTCATTAACTATTTCATATTTATCATTTAGGTTTGCCCTATATTTTAAGTGTTAATTTCATTTATGTTATCTATTTCTATACAATAGTTAAACAAACTTTTCTATATTCTTTGTAATATAATATTCTTTTATTTATTTATTTATTTTGAGACGGAGTCTCACTCTGTCACCAGGCTGGAGTCCAGTGGCACAATCTCAGCTCACTGCAACCTCCGCCTCCCGGGCTCAAGCGATTCTCCTGCCTCAGCCTCCTGGAATAGCTGGGACTACAGGTGCATACCACCATGCCTAGCTAATTTCTGTATTTTTTAGTAGAGATGGGGTTTCACCATATTGGCCAGGCTAATCTCGAACTCCTGACCTCATGATCCACCTGCCTTGGCCTCCCAAAGTGCTGGGATTACAGGTGTGAGCCACTGTGCCCGGCCTGTAATATAATTTTCTACAGGATTTTATATGTATAAATATAAATATATTATGTATAAAATGAATATAAATATATGTATAAATATAAATATATGTGTATATATATGCCTTCATTTCTTGACTTGGTTAAGATTTCTTTTTAAGAATGTTCTTTAAGATTATTTTATCCAATTAAAAATATCTGTTGGGGCTGGGCACGGTGGCTTACACCTGTAATCTCAGCACTTTGGGAGGCCAAGGTGGGCAGTTCACAAGGTCAAGAGACTGAGACCATTCTGGCCAACATGGTGAAACCCTGTCTCTACTAAAAATACAAAAATTAGCTGGGCATGGTGGCACCTGTAATCCCAGCTACTCAGGAGACTGAAGTAGGAGAATCACTTGAAGCCGGGAGGCGGATGTTGCAGTGAGCTAAGATTGCCCCACTGCGCTGAAGGCTGACGACAGTGACACTGTCTCAAAAAAAAAAAAAATAAATAAAAATTCTGTTGGGATTTTTGTTAGAATAGTATGAAATGTATAATAGGCTAATTTTAGGGATACTCATTTTACTTTTTCAGTGTTAAGGCAATGTTTGCAGATCCTACCATTACCAAGTCAGAAGCCATTTTCAGTGCTGGAGACATTCCTGGCCATTCTTAACATTACTCTCATCTAGTTCTCATAATAGACCCATAAAATAGTTTTCTTAGTCTGTCTGTCTCTCTCTCTTTTTTTGGGTAAAGCAACTGGTACTCAGAGTAATTCAATAACTTGCTAGTAAGTAGCAGAACAGGAATTGAAAGTCCAGTTTTGTTTTTTATCCAAGTGTAGTAGAAGTTAAATTGCTGGAAACAGTGGTGGATTTATTTGCATGAAAGAAGTCAAGTAAACATCCTCAGAAGGAAGGGATTAGCTGTCCACCTGCTCATTCCAAATTCTCTGGAACAGTGCTTCTAAAACCTCAGAGTGCATGCACATCACCTGGAGATCTTGTTAAAATGCAGATTTGGATTTAGTGTGTCCTGAGTTCTACCTGAGAGTGCATTTCTAACAAACTCCTCTGTGATGCCAATGCTGCTGGTCTGAGCGTCGCACCCTGAGGAGCAAGGCTTTAATTCTAGCTTTTAGTTCTCATTGGAATTACAAGTAGAACACATCAGTGTGGCATATGAACTCCACTTCTTAAACCAGACTTCACATTCTGACTATGAAGAGGGAGATTGTTCCTCCCTCTGGGTTTGCAAGATTGATGACATTGTCCCCATTACCCATGAGGTCAAAAGCTATAGGCTTTTACTCTGCCCTGGCATTTTAAGTAGTCTTAGTTTTTTAAATCTATTTTTACTATATTGGTACCTTCTTATCTTTTCTACCCCACTAGGATTTTAGGGAAAAGAAAAATAAATCTTAATCACAAAAACATTGGGAACCCATTCAATTTTGTTTTCCTGTTCTGAGAGTCAAAAATCAAACTGAGAGTTTTTTTGTGTTTTTTTTTTTAAGTTAAAAAGTATATATTGAGTATTTTTTTAAAAATGTAAGGCATAGATGTGTTTTTAAGTGTAAGCCATGAATGTGTCTTAGAAGAAACAATTCACAGCACATTCGAGATCACACATGCTCTACATTCTCTTTATTATATGGATCCAGTCACCTTGATTTGTCATCTGTTCAGTGTCTTTTCCACATGATGAAGAAGCCAGATTCTAGTACTGTTGTACTGGAGTCGGCACAAAAGTATTGGGCCTTCTAGGTTTGTCACGAGTTTTGTGAATTCAGGATGGGAAGGAGCTCATAGGAGATGGTGTGGGTAGGTGAACTGCCCGAGGGTTCTTTTGAGACCATGATTCGCCTTCTCTCCATGGTGGAGTGAGGACGTGGGTTACCTTTACTTCAAATTTATACGCTTTTGCTACTAGTAAAATTTAAATGGCGTATTATTTAAAGAAATGAGAGCTTTCCACCATTTTAAAGACAGCTTCTTAGCTTTTTAGTCATTTGTCTTTCTTAGATGGTAATTTTCTATTATTACAAATATGGATAAATATGGTTCTCCTTGAAAATTTCTGACATTGGCGAAAACTTAAAATTCATCAAATATGTATTTGTTTCTAATTTTCTAAATGCGTAATATAAACTCCCATATCTCACCATTATATAAGAGCCATTGTTTTTTACTTACCATTGCTAAAGATAATAGCAATAGAGAAGAACTACCCTGATTAAATATGAAAAGTAACTTATAAAAGAAAGTCTAAAAAAGTAGACAGGAAATTAGTTTATGCTTTTGGGATATATGCGTGGCAGATGAAAAGACAAGAGGCTCAGTGCTCTGTTTCTTTTTCTCTGGCCATCCGTAGTGAACCTTAGGTGTTTGATCCATACAGAATCTGCACTCCAGCCCGGGCTACAGAGCGAGACTCCGTCTCAAAAAAAAAAAACAAAAAACAAAAAACAAAAAAAAAACAAAAACAGAATCTGAAGAGTTAGATTCTTGGCAAGTAGAAGTTTGAATTCACAGGAAGGACATTTATGAATCATATTGAAATACTGCATCTTAAATTGGTGTCCTCAGCTTTATGCTATGAACGGTATTCAAGTATTTTTGAACTCTTCCTAAGAAATAGTGGAAAGCTCTCCAGCAAATATTTGTGGTCTTTTAAAATAAATTTTAACCATAAAAAAATCCTTTAGTCAGCCAGACATGGTGGCTCATGCCTGTAATCCCAGCACTTTGGGAGGCCCAGGCTGGTGGATCACCTGAGGTCAGGAGTTCCAGACCAGCCTGGCCAAAATGGCGAAACCCCATCTCTACTAAAAATACAAAAATTAGCTGGGCATGGTGGCGTGCAGCTGCCATCCTAGCTCCTAGGGGAACTGAGGCAGAAGAAATGCTTGAACCTGGGAGGTGGAGGTTGCAGTGAACCAAGATCGTGTCACTGCACTCTAGTCTGGGCAGCAAAGTGAGACTCCGTCTCAAAAAAAAAAAAAAAAAGAAAAAAAGTCTTTTAGTCTCAGAGTAAAGCTGATCTACTTTTTTATATATACATTGTGGCTCAGCTGAGCAAAGACTTGAGCCGCTGCATGCGTCTTAAGGAATGTTTTTTGAGAAGTACATGGAAGATTCTTCACAGCACATTCTGCTGCGTACTGAGCAATAGGCTCCTGCCTCATTGATTCCACTCAGGGAATAATCCTGAGCTGGGATGTGGGGGAAGTGGAGTTTACTGCAGTTAGACTGCACAGAAACTATCCTGTAGAATGAGGCATTTTACTCTTCTTTTACCTGTAGTGACTACAGGGTAATCATATACTTTATCATGGAAACCAGGACAATGTAGAGACTGAAGAAAAGGGGATATTTCTGTTAACAGTTATGACCAAACAACAGAGGCTTATAGTGGATCTCTTCTGGTCAGATCAGGATGCATGGTCACCCTATCTATAGGAAAACATGATGGTCTAGAAAAACTATCAGTCAGAACAGCTCCAGGGTGCTGTTGATTTATTCAGCTCTAATTCATTGATGTTCATTCTGAAGTGATACCCACCAGTAATCTCCAGACTGTATTTCAGCCATCATTTACATGGCCTATTCTTTCACAGCTTTAGCAAATAGTGTTACCTGTTTGCTCTCTTTCCTTCTGCCCATCCCCTGGTAGAGGGAAGCTGAGAAGGCACAGACTCACAAAAAGGCAGAAGGGAGCAGGCCTGGCAACATGAAACACACATGTGACTCACCTTGTGCGACCAGCCTCCAAATAATCAAGGCTTGATCTTACTTTTACATTTTAACAAATAGCAATTTAAAGGCTAAGTGTGGTGGCTCATGCCTGTAACCTCAGCACTTGGGAGACCAAGGCAAGAGGATCCATTGAGCCCAGGAGTTCCAGGTGCAATGAGCTATGATCATGCCTGGGAGACAGAAAAAAAACACCCCCAAAATTTAAATCCTTTTTTTAAAGAAGGAAAGCTTCTGGTCTACTTTTTCCATTTTCAAGATCAGCCAATAAAAATTATGAAAATTTGAATTATTTGTCAAAGTCCTTTTCTATATACACAAAGCTGTAACTAAGATTCAGGTCTCTCTTTTACGTTCTTCTCTTTGCTAACAGGTTTGACACGAAAAGTTTAGGTAGGTGGTTTTAGACAGCCGTCATCCTTGAACAGAAATTATTTGTGTCACTGTCATCTTATGTGGGACTATATGTAACAGATGGCAGACACTCGAAAGATAGAAAAGACTGTTTCTCGACTGTGACCTTACTATTTTATGGAAATTATAGGTACACATTCCATAATACACTGAGGAAATGTGCATACATATACAATTCTGATTCAGAAAACAACTTGATTCAAGAGTTGTTTTTATATAATTATATTCAAACAAAAGCAGACCATATCCTCAGCACTGCAAATTTTATGTTTCTAAATATTTGTTGAAAGCTAGCATTTTCTAAGTATTTTGCAAGAGAGATTGTGACAAATGTCCTGCCAAATAATATATTAAATATGTTTCTATCAAGTAACACTTCATATAGTTTTAAAATATCTCCTTGAGCTTCAAGTAACATGTTGCAATACTGGAGAAAACGTAAGGAGCTATAAAGCCTAGCTACATATGATAACTATAATGTTCCTAATAATTTAGCCAATGTGAGTGGCATTTGAAGGATTATTTTCATAGTTAATTTGGAAAATTAGCAGAAAATAACGTGATTAGCCTGAGTCCCCCTCATAAGTTGCGCTTCTAGGTTTAATATCAGGTTTAGTTTTGAGTTGACCTAGTCTCGTTTTAGTTCAGTTTCTTGCTATAGGCATGCACTATATTTGTTTTTATTGTTATTTTCTCGAACCCAGTGAGTAAAGCCTCACTCGTTGAGGATGAAACTGCTCTCAGACATTTAATGTTTCTGGAATCAATTCCTTGAGAAAAAGCCGCTTTATTCCCAGAGTTGCTTGTTTACTATAGAATAAGGCTTGGTGTTATTATTTATTTTGACTAATGTTCTGTGCACAGCTGAAATGTTTGGGTATACTCCTGTGAGGAAAACATTGGAACAGAGTATAATGCAAAGTTTTAGTTTAAAGAACTTTTGAGAACACTTTAGCCAGCTTCTAATCTGATATATAAATCTTTGACTTTGTTTTTTAGAAACCATCTTTCCACTGGAAAACTTCCAGTGATAGAAAGCTCAGTTCTTATTACAGCATCTTCTAATTTGTTTAAAAATCTCTAACAGCTTATCTAGCAGGATGAAACCATCTCCCTTTAATTTAATTATTTTCTCATTCGCTCACCTAACATATATTAGGCACCACTACTGAGCCTGGTACTTTTCTACGTGATGGGGAGATAAGCAATGTTCTGTGCTGTCTGCTGGGATGAGATGGATGGACAGAAACAAGAATAGTAGGATAACTGCTTTATGAGGTCTGTCCAAAGAGCATTAAGAGGGAAAAGATCTGTAGGTAAGGCAGCAGTTGGGAGAAAATCTTTACACTCTAGTTGATGTTCAAGCTGGCCTTGAAGGAGAAGTAGATGTTGCTCAGCACATGAGAACAGGAAAGCTGGGGCAGGATGGTATTCCAGGCAGAATGCACTGCAGGAGTGAAGATGGATAGGCAATGGGAGGTGCATATGGCGCATTTTGGAGATGTGCAAGCAGTTTCGTTGTTTTCCATATATAGAATGTGTGTAGGAAAGAGCTGGCAGGAAGCATGGTTTAAGAAAAAGGTTAAGGGGTAGCTGAAAAGGGCCTGGTGTGCCCTGCTCAAGAGTTTAAACTTTGTTCTCTCCGAGGGAGTTGAGGGAAGATTAAATAAATGGTAGTTGAAGAAGAACCATAAAGGGTAGCTATAAGCAGAAGAATTTGATCTATGTTCTATAAAAGTAACCGAAGGGTGAATTGGAGGTGGAATCTGTGAGCTGAAGAGTTTTATTATAAAGTAATTATAATTGGATAGCAAGAGAGGATGAAGGCCTGAACCAGCCAGCTGTGGCAGGAAAGGGGGAGGAATTCACGCGACGCCTTGCCAGTACAATTTGAAGGACTTGAAACTAATTAGATATAGAGCTGAGGAAAAGGGAGAGGTTCAGCTTTCCTGCCAAGTCTCCAGTTTACATGATTGAAGGATTGATTATACCATTTACAGGAAAAACAGTGGGAGGAACTTGCAGGTTTAGGAGGAATGGAGATAAGTTTAGTGTTAGAGATGTTGAAATTGACCACGATAGTCTGATAAGTAGTTGTATCAAAGAGCTTCCTCTCTTGTCCATCTGGTAGACTTTCAAATAGCTGAAGATTCCATTTCAGAATTGATTTAGGAGTAATCTAATCTTTCAGACTGACTGAGAAAGATTAAGTCTAAAGTGACTTGCAGTAATTATAGGTAATGTATATGAGAGTCTCACTCTGTTTTTTTTTTTTTTGTCATATGGATCTTCTATGAAGTAGGCCTTATTTTTATATCATTTTACAGGTGAGAAAACTGAGGCATAGGAAAGATCAAGCTGAATGTCATATAGCTAAAAGGCAGTAGAGCTAGAATTCCTAGCTGAAATTCAAAATTCAGTGGCTCCTCATTGTCGTGATGGTGAAGCCCATATACCTTGAAATGGCTTTCAAGACTCCATGCAGTCTCACCCCTGCCTGCTTTTTCCTTCTCACCATGTGCAAATTTTCCTTACCATGTCATGTTGCCTTCCCTCATGGGGCCGTTGTTCTTTCTGACCCGAAGGTTATTTTCAACCCTCCTCTTCCTGAGTAACTTGATAATTATCCTTTAGATCTTAGCTCTCTTAGAGAAGTTCCTTTGACCCCGTGGAATGGGTCAGGCCCTCCAAAAGGGATTCATACAGAAACTTGTACTATTTCTTCTCAGCACTTGATACAGTTCTCAATTACATATTTATATCTCTAATGAGTTGATTAACCTGTGTCCTCTTCACTTAGTTAATTGCACCACAGAGATAGTGTCTGTTACTGTTCATCAGTGTATCCCTAACACATAGCACAGTGCCTGGCAAAGAGCGGGTGACCAATATATGATTTTTGAATGGAAGAATGACTTCAAAGCCCAGACTTTTAATCATCCTGCCATATAAGAAATGTCTTGGAATACACCATTTAAACGATATACACTTTTTTTTTGTTTGTTAAAAATGGAAGAACTATGTGTAGTAACTACACTGATAATGAATTGTACACTATGAAGAATGAAATAATGTGTTGACATGACTAAGAACTATGTTATTGAAAACTGGCTAAACATCCTATAAAGCCAGTATAGAATAGAGAAACCAACAGAAGTCATTACTTTGAAGAGTGATAAAGAGAGGAGATTTTATAACTGTAAAATAATTTTAGATAATGAAATAAAATACCACATGATATGGTTTGGATTTGTGTCTCTGCCCAAATCTCATGTCAAATGTTGGATGAGGGGCCTGGTGCAAGGTGATTGGATCATGGGGACGGATTTCCCCCTTGCTGTTCTCATGGTAGAGAGTGAGTTCTCAAGAGATCTGGTTGTTTAAAAGTGTGTAGCACCTCCCCCTTCTCTCTCTTACTCCTCCTCTGGCCATGTAAGATGTGCCTGCTTCCCCTTCCACAATGTTTGAAAGTTTCCTGAGGCCTCCCTAGCCATGCTTCCTGTACATCCTGTGGAACTGTAAGCCAATTAAACCTCTGCACTTTATAAATTACCCAGTTTCAGGTATTACTTTATGGCAGTGCTAGAATGGGCTAATACAGAACATTGGTATCAGGAGTGGGGCATTGATATAAACATATCTGAATATGTGAAAGAGACTTTGTAATTCAGTAACAGGCAGAAATTTGAACAGTTTGGAGGGCTCAGAAGAAGACAGAAAGACAAGGGAAAGTTTGGAACTTCCTAGAGACTCGTTAAATCATTGTGATAAAAATGCTGATAGTAATATTGACAAATGAAGTCCAGGCTGATGTGGTCTCAGATGGAGATGAGGAACTTACTGGGAACTGGAATAAAGGTCACTCTTGCTATGCTTTAGCAAAGAGATTGTGGCATTGTGCCCCTGCTCTAGGTATCTGTGAAATTTTGAACTTGAGAGTGATGATTTAGGGTAATCTGGCAGAACAAATTTCTAAGCAGCAAAGTGTTTAAGATTTGCCCTGGTTATTTCTAAAAGTGTATGGTCATATACATAAGTAAAGAGATATTCTAAAACTGCAACTTATATTTAGAAGGAAAGCAGATCATAAAAGTTTAGAAAATTTGCAGCTTGACCATGTGGTAGAAAAGAAAAACTAATTTTCTGGAAAGGAATTCAAGCTGGCTACAGAAATTTGCATAAGCAAAGAGGAGCTGAATATTAATATTCAAGACAATGAGGAGAATGCCTCAAAGGCATTTCAGAGACCTTTCACAGCAGAGCCTCCCATCACAGGCCTGAAGGCCTAGGAGGAAAGAATGGCTTCTTGGACTGGGCCCAGGGCCCCTCTGCGCTGCAGAACCTTGGGACACTGCTCCCTATTATCCAGCTGCTTCAGCTCCAGCTATGGCTTAAAGGGGCCCAGGTACATCTCAGGCCACTGCTCCAGAGGGTGCAAGCTGTTAGCCTACGCAGCTTCCATGTGGTGTTAAGCATGTGAGTGCACAGAGGGCAACAGTTGAGGCTTGGGAGCCTCTGACTTGATTTCAGAGGATGTATGCAAATGCCTGGATATCCAGGCAAAAGTCTGCTGCAGGGACAGAGCCCTCATGGAGAATCTCTACTAGAGCAGTGCAGAAGGGATATGTGGGGTTTGAGCCCCCACACAGAGTCCCCACTAGGTCTCTGCCTAGTGGAGCAGTGAGAAGAGGGCCACTCTCCTCCAGACCACAGAATGATAGACCCACTTACAACTTGCACTTTGTGCCTGGAGAAGCTGCAGGCACTCAATGGCAGCCTGTGAAACAAAGCAACTGCAGGGATTGTACCCTGCTGAACCACAGGAGTAGAGCTACCCAAGGCCCTGTGGGCCTACCCCTTGCACCCCTTGCATCATTGTTGCCTGGATGTGAGACATGGAGTTAAAGAGATTATTTTGGAGCTTTTAGATTTAGTGACTGCCCTGCTGGATTTGGGACTTGCATGGGGCCTGTAGCCCTTTTGTTTTGGCCAGTTTCTTCCTTTTGGAATGGGAATATTTAGTGAATGCCTCTACCCCCATTGTATCTTGGAAGTAACTAACTGGTTTCGATTTTACAGTCTCATAGGCAGAAGGGACTTGACTTGCCTCAAGTGAGACTTTGGACTGTGAACTTTTGAGTTAATGCTGGAATCAAGTCAGACTTTGGGAGACTGTTGGGAAGGTATGATTGTATTTTGGAATGTGAAAGGACGTGAGATTTGGGAGGGCCCAGGGGTTGAATAATATGGTTTGGATTTGTGTCCCCACCGAAATCTCATGTCAAATTGTGATCCCCAGTGTTGTGGAAGGGACCTGGTGGGAGGTGATCGGATCATGGGGACAGATTTTTCTCCTTGCTGTTCTTGTGGTAGTGAGTTCTCATGAGGTCTGGTTGTTTGAAAATGTGTAGCACTTTCCTCTGCTTTCTCTTTCTCCTGCTCTGGCCATGTAAGATGTGCCTGCTTCCTCTTTCACCATGATTGAAAGTTTCCTGTGGCCTCCCCAGGCATGTTTCCTGTACAGCCTGAGGAACCATGAGCCAACTAAACCTCTTTTCTTCATAAATTACCCAGTTTCTGGTATTTATAACAGTGTGAGAATGGACTAATGCACCACATAAGACCCACATATAGCCAAGTAGAGGGAGAACACGTGCCCACAGGTTTCATCAAAGAGACAACAGTCTTCTGCTAGCTCTGTGTGTTTTAATATGCTCTGCTGTCAATTAGGTATGCTAAGGCCAAAAAACCAGGAGATGGCTGCCATTGAGAAGTTTATTATATTCATAAATCCCAAGACATGTAGTACACATCTCATTATGGAGGGTGGGGAGCAAGAGGGGAAACACTAGGGTCAATCACAAGGCAGAAAGAGAGATGGGAACTGTGGGCAAGTGCTTATACCATGGTTTCTATGGGAAGGTATAGGTGAGGCAGGTAAGTGGGTTTAGGATTGGCCAGTTTGAACAATTGGCCTTGGGGTGATTAGGGCAGGTGTATAGTGGCCCCTAAGTGGGAGAGCCCCATAAGGGAGGTACTTAGGAGTGTGGATTCTGGATTGCATTGTTTGTATTTGAAAAGTGCACCCCTGGGAGAACATCTCCTCTTGAGGACGGAACCAGCAATGAGGGAGGCAGCAGGCCAAGGCAAGGTGACTTAGGCACATTTTTAGGTTCTCCTGAGCAGGATGTGTCTGGCATATGCATGCAGAACAGATGTTAATGCATCAAAAGAAGCTAGAAACATGACTAATTTACTGCGGCTGACCCACTTGTAACTTATATGAGGTTTATAATCTGTTCATTTCTAACAGACATGAGAATAATAATAACTGGCCTAATTCTACTCTTGACTGTGGTCCCCGGGTTCTTAACCTATATTATAGGCCATTGACTCCTTTGGCAGTCTTATAAACCTGTGGGCCTATTGTCAGAATATTAAACTGCATTCTACTTTGTGGATTAAAATACAGATTAATAGTAGTGTGATATTAATATAATATTACTATTAATCTGTATTTTATTTCAGATCCATTATTTCAGAAAGGGTTGTTAAATGGTAATGCTCTAGAATGCTTCCTACAAATATTAGCAGAAATTCTTCCATAAAAGATTAATATAATTAATATAATATTACTATTAATCTGTATTTTAATCCACAAAACAAAATGTATTGGCTTACAAAGGAAATTAATTATGTTGAAATACATTTGTATTTACAGGTTAAGAACCACTGAGCTCCCATTCACCAAAGAAAGTAGTTCAGACATTTAGACTGAACCTGACTTCTACAGGAGACCCACTGCCCCTCTTTCTAAAAAGGAATTCTACATGCCGTGTAGGGTAGTGTTTTCACCCTCTGTGAAACATACCATGCCTATTTCTAAACTTGGGAGACAGTGACTAACCCTGATGCTTCAAAGCCCAACAGCTTGAATTTGAATCCCAGCTCTACCACTCAGGATCTGAGAGATCTTCAACAGGGTATTTCCCTTTTCTGTGCTTCATGGCACTTTTTTAAAAAACAGTTTGTAATTGTTTTCTTTGTATAATTGTTGCCTGTGTTCCCCAAGAGGTTCCAAGAAGGCCTAGATCTCTTATTTATTGTCAGTCTCTGAATCTCGCCCAGTCCAAGGCACATAGTAGTTGTTCGGTAAATATTTGTAATAAATGATGGAAGTTTGAATTCACTAGCAGATTTTCCAAGCAGATAGTCATAATTTACTGTTCAAAGCTTTAGAGCTCTACACAGTCTGTTTACCTTGGAGCCTTCATGCAGAAAGCATGTTTTATGGCCACCACTTGAGTTAGCGCAGACTTATTTCTACCTTCTATGTATTCATTATATCAGCATTTAAAGCTAAAGCTGTAGCACGTAATGGTAATTGATGTTCATTAAGATACCAGAAATTATTAAAAATCAGGGTAAGTTGAATTTCACTACATTGTACTTAAGAAGATAAATACACATTTCAAAAAAATTTCCATCAAAGAAGGAATGACATTTCAAACTTAAGAATTAATAATATGCAGCTTTTAGGAGAGCTTCCCAGGAAGACTTCTTCTTAATTTGTTTTAGTTTTTTTTAAAAAATTTTTTAAATAATGAAAATATTTAAAACATATACAAAAGTGGAAAAGCACAGTATAATTAATCCCCAATTATTCATTACCCAGTTTCAACAATTATCAACACGCTCTTCTCTACTTCCCACCTAACTTCTACCGGTCATGATTAATTATTAAACCACATCCCAGCCATCATTATGTTTCATTTATTTTTTTTCTTCCAAGTATACATATCAATGTATTTCATTTAAAATTGCTTCAGTATATAAGTCTAGAAAATAAAGACCCTTAAAAAATAAATTTAATTTATTCTCATACCTAAAATAATCAAAGTAGTTTCTTAAAATTTCCAAACATTCGTTCAGGGTTAAACTTTCCTCAGTTGTGTCATAAATGTTTCTATGTAGCTGATTTGTTTGAATCGGGATCCAAACCAGGTCAATGTATTGCACTGGGTAATCTCTATTTTAATCTATAAGAGTTTCTCCTTCTCTCCTTTTTGTTTTAAGTTGCCAGTTTTTTTGTTTTGTTTTGTTTTTCAATTCAAGAAAGCAGATCATTTGTCCTGTAAAATTTCTCACATGCTTGATTTTGCTAATTGCTTCTCGTGGTGGCATTTAACCTGTTTAAATCTATTTCATATATTTTTTTATTGACTGATAGTGCGGGAGGATTGATTTGACTCAAGTTTGACCTTCTGGTGAAAATACTTCATAGGAATTTCTGTGTGCTTCTGATCGTACCATGTTGGGAGACACATTATGTCTAGTTGTCTTTTTGTGACACTGAGAGTGACCAGTAGGTCCTGGATCATACGCCTACTCTCTCCATTCTGACTCTCCACCAGCCTTTCATTTAATGCAGTGGTTCTCAGCCCTGCCTACCTGTTAGAATATCTGTGAAGCTGCTATACATTTCTGATGCCCAAGCCCTACTCCCTAAAATTAGTCCAGGGTAAACCTGTGCTCAGTAATTTTTTTCAGTCTTAAATGATTCAAACGTACAGACAGGATTGAGAACCAATGACCTGATAGAATTGCAGCCATTGAGGATCTTTTTTTTTGAGATCCATTATTTGAGAAAGGGTTGTTAAATGGTGATGCTCTAGAATGCTTCCTGCAAATATTACAGAAATTCTTCCATAAAAAGTTTAATCAAGTCCTTGGTTCTTCCTTTAGTTGGTTTGGGAGAAGTAGGATAAATAGAAATCATAGATTCTTGTCAGTTTTCTGAATGAGTTGAGTATTCAACTTTCTACAAAGATGACCAGAGAATTTTGTTCATTATGAGTTTATATACTTTAGCACATATATGTGTTAGTATGAGTGTATATACTTTAGCGCTTTATGAATCAAAGGATTACATTTAATGTTATTACTATTACTATCATTTTAATGCTTAAATTGTTTGAATTTTAGCCAGTAGAAGTCATTTTAAATTAACTCCTGTGACTTTTTTTGACAATATTTAATTGTTCAGTAATAGTATTTAATTGCTTCCTTGCCTTTAAGAATGACAGTGTGTTTTAGACACATCTTATATGTTTGATAATTTATTTGTTCTGTGGCCTCCTCATCTTGTGCAGTTTCTGTCCTGAACCTGGAATCAGCCACTTAATAGTTTTGTTTTCTGTATCCCATTTGGGTGGTATGCTATTTGGTGCCTATGACATGATTACAAAATGGAATGGCAGATATTTATAGTAATAGTAAATTTCAAGATGTAGCAAATGTTAATTGGGAAAGACATTATGTAACGAAATCCTTAATTTTCCTATTATTAATCCTGCAGTGAATGTTATGTAAATCTTTGGTAACCAGTTTGTACTTTTTTCTCCCCAGTTAATGTCCATCAGTGTGTTGGCAGTTTCTGCTTGGATGAGGGACTACCTAAATAATGTTCTCACTTTAACTGCAGAAACGAGGTATACTTTATAATTATTGATTGAATTCTTTCATGCTTTCTTTTAAGTAACTTTGCCCTCAGCTCTTTATATGGTAGTGCTCTCCCTTGGTCTTTTGGAAAAGTTTTTCCTGCCCATAGCAACCTTTGTCACAGACACTTGCATCCTCCAGAGTTCTCCTTAAGGTGAGCCTCTGGTCCTAGCGGGGATCAGGTGACAGCATGTTTATATAGACATTTCTGAGTATGGTAATAGCAGTTGCCTGTCCTTCTGGTTGTGTGTCAGCCATGTCATAGGTGCGTGTAAAGAACCAGCATAGTTACTTTTCCCTAAGAAAATTACCATCAGCTTCCTCTTACCTTCATATTCTTGGGGTAATGAAAACCATACACCACAATGATTTTTTTTTGTTCTCAAATTTCAAGGGTTAATCTACTAATAACACAGGGGACAAATTACTTTTTACTCCATCATCTCTGAATGGAGACTGTATTATAATATATGACATCTGAATTGTGGTAAGGATTAAATGAAAAACATTTTTTTTCAAGTCCTTAACACAGGGGAACTTAGCTTAATAACGGTTAATTTTTATCATTAATACTGGTTTCGGTTAATGAATTTTTCATTGTGTTCTAGCAAAAATCATTTCTACCTATTCCTTTCTTCAAATGTAGATTGATTTTCCTTTGCATAGCAGTTTTTCACATTTTGGGGGAGGATCAATTGTCAGGGGAAAGAAACGTAGTGCACATAGGGTCAAAGATTAGAGAAGAGGAAGGAGATTCCTCCCAGCTGGGAAATAGCAAAGGCTCCCATGTGATTTACTTAGGCTAAGGCTTCGGAGATAATTATAGATGGACCTTTTATCAAGGTCCCGTATATTATATATTAAATGAGTTGGGGTAGGAAAGCTACCACTTCTATTAAAAAAAACCAAACACTGCCAAACCAAAAATAAAGCAAGTGAGCAAATAAACATAAAAACAATAGCACCGTGATTTTGAAAATAACAATACAGTCACTAGTTTGGAGGCATCGTGATTTAAAGAATTATTAACACAAATCACAGTTGTGCCTTCTACTATGTCTTGGGTGCATTTTGATTATATTTTATTTCTAATACATTATTTTTCTTCTTTCAGGGTAGAGGAAGCCGTCATTTTGACTTACTTTCCTGTGGTTCATCCGGTCATGATTGCTGTTTGCTGTTTTCTTATCATTGTGGGGATGTTAGGATATTGTGGAACGGTGAAAAGAAATCTGTTGCTTCTTGCATGGGTATGATGTTATATTTTCTCTTTATTATAGTTAAAAAGATTAAGCAGTAATGTATTATTTTTTAATAAGTTCACAAGATTAGGGAGCAGTGATAGCAGTAACAACGTCCTGTAAGGAGGGAAGCTTTCGTTTCACAAGAGATTATTTGAATACACATATTTGCTGTAGTCGGATGATGAGGTATGGAAATATATATAAGCAATTTAATTATTTCACTCCAGCTACGTGTTGACATTTTCATTTGAAAGTATGAGTTTTTTCTAGTGTCCTTGTCGTTATTAGCACTCAAAAAGTCCCCTTGGGACTGGAACTGAGAAGCCATAAAGGAACTGTTTCTTTCTCTTCTATTTTTAAACAAATTCACCCTGTAAGCTCGTGTGGAAATTCAGATTGTGAGGTAGCAGACATAGGTAATAGCCCTGTCACCGCCTTTATATAGCTTAGAGAACATAAACGAGTCTCAGTTTCTATAATCTTAGTATTTTTTTAACTCAGAGTTGCACTAGGTACTTGTTAAATTAGTTTCACCATTTAAATTCTGTGACTGGTCTTTTAATTCAAAAATAGGCAAGCATTTTTAACATTAAAAAATTGAGTTGATTAAAATGCTGTTTATATAGATATTTTTAGAAGAGCACTTAATGTGTAAAATATATACTAGTGGCACCAGGTGGTGAGATTACTAACGTACAGTTGCAGACATATAAGGCTGAAAAACTAATTCATTGAGTATATGCTTTCTTTGTAGTAGGTCTCAGCCCTGGCTGTGCATTAATTTCATGTAAAGAACTTAAACAATTTGAGTGGTGTGCTGGTAAGCTGGATCACTGGGCAGAAAAAAAGCTCAGATTTATAGCATTTGAGGATTTCCGTGGGGCAAATTCTCCAGCATGGTCAATTTAAGTTACCAACATGAAATCATAACTGAATGTGGAGCTGGGGACAGATGAGAACAAACTGGCTCCAGGAGTCAGCTCCCACACACTCATGCTTGACTGGCTCCCATGCCAAGCCAATTAAAACAGAATCTTAGTGTGAAGTTGGACTAAAGCTTTGCATTTCACAGTATAACCTGTGCTAATGTATTACTTAGCTTCCTGGAGGCTAACTGTTCAGGTTGAATACTGGAAAACACAAAAATTAGCCGGGCGTGTTGGTGGGCGCCTGTAGTCCCAGCTGCTCGGGAGGCTGAGGCAGGAGAATGGCGTGAACCTGGGAGGCCAAGCTTTCAGTGAGCCGAGATCGCACCACTGCACTCCAGCCTGGGTGACAGAGCGAGACTCCGTCTCAAAAATAAAAAAAATAAAAAATAGAAAAAATAAAGAAAATAAACCACACTCAGAGATGGGGAAACATGCCTACTGCTTTGTTTCTCTTCATATAGGTATACAGTGAAAGGAGAATGGTGGAAAAGTTTGGGGTCTTATTTTGCAATTTTAGATATTTGGGCAATAATTTAAACATAAACAAAAGGACTTACTTTACATGAACCTTCTATAATTTGAGTAGAGTATAACATATTTCAAGCTTTAAGTAAAAAGTCTCAGAATTCTTTTTGAAAACACAGTCTTACAGTGATGTCTCTCTTGTATAACCAACTAAGATCTGACTGCCATTTCCTCCCTCCTCCCAGCTTTTACTCTGCACAGCCCCTATGCAGTGGGATGCTGGAGGGAGGCAGGGCAAGTAGGGTCAGGGATTTCATGGAACTACAAAGGCTTTGGAAACACATTTTGAAAACTCTTTATGCATTCCCTTAGGCTGCTTAAATGCTAGTAATGCAAACTGACAAACAACAAAGTAATGTGGCCTGCTACTTGAAGTAGGGCAAATCTTAGACTTGTGAATGACAGTCCAGTTTGTAATACTGGAAAGAGCATTATAATGCAAAAGTGGCATGGAGGACTGAGGTTCTAAAGGCTACCAATTTACTCATTCATTATTTCTCTAAACACTTACTGATCATATATACCACCAATTTTTGCTGTCAGACCTGTCTTTATGAGATAAGAACTCTAATAGAGTTTGCACTGGGTGCTATGAGGCCAGAGAAGAAGAGCTCTAAGCTCAGCCCAGAGGGTTCAGTGTCACCCTCTGGGAGGATGATGAACATAGATTGATTTTGCCTTTTTCCATCCCCACTTTGCTTCTTGGATGTACTCTCTTTTACAAAGCATCTTTTTATGCATTGCTGTTCCATATGTCCCTAGGTAACATCTACATCTTGGTTCCTCCTTCCTATTGATTGCCTTTGGCAGTTCATTCTCCATTCCCTTGGGGCTGCCTCTCCTCTCATGGCAGGTTTCTAGTCCTTACTCTGTCTAGACCCAACGTAGCTTTCCCCTTGCTAAAGAATGATCTGTGGTCTCAACTCCCATGTATCTATCACTCAAAACCAATTTGCTTCTGGTCTGTTTCTCAGGCAATTTCCTCTCTGACTTCCTCCCCACATCCCTCTCCTCTAAACAGCTGCCAACTCCTCTCAGTTCAGATTCTACAGTCTTGGGAAGTTGTCCTCTCTTTTCTGTCCTCCTCTGGGATGCCCAAGTTCAGGCTTTCCTAACTTCCTGCTCAGACAGGTGTAGAGACTCCCTATTGGGTAATGAAGTATGTACCAACACCTCAAACGTGCACCAAGCCCTTCTACAATCGAGCCTTTATCTGCCATTTTTTACTTTCCTATCTACTTCATTATTCTCTGGTTCTGTATTTTCTGATCCCTGAACAAACTTTCTTGCTTCGTTCTTCTCTACATTTATTCTTGCTGTCTGCTTAACCAGAAATTTCTTCTCAGTACTTTCATTTAAATATTACTAGCCCATGAAGACTTATCTGAAATGCTACCTCTTTAAATAATAATTATGACACTGATGATAATTGAAGTAGTTAACATTTCTTGAGTACTTACAGTGCCAGACACTGTAGAGTTTTACCTGAATTTTTTTTTAAAATGAAGAGTTCTTGTACATGAGTTAATCAATTTTATCCTCTCTGCTGAGTATGAAATTGGACTAAAACTTTGAATTACCCTTATTATTCACTTAATATAGATGAGGAAATGAGGCATAGAGAGATTAAGTGACTTGCCTAAGTCTACACAGCTAGTAAAGAGAGGATCTAATATTCAGACCATGGCAGTCAAGTTCCAATATTTGTAACAATTTTGCCATGTTACTCTATAATAGCTGATTTTTTGCCTAAGTGTTTACAAATGTGTCCTGTAATGTATAAAACATTTTCATTTTAAACCTGACGACAGTTATCTGAGATAGGTAATTATTAAATGAAGTTCAGAGAGGTCAGTAATATGCCACAAGTCATTCAACAGTAAGGATGGGAGCTTGGATTCAGACCTCGGCGTTCCTGATTGCGAAGCCCATTCTCACTGGGCCTTTACTGATGTCTCTAATAGACTTTTCTCAACTTTTGAAGCCTAGTGTATTTCCCTTATTATAAACTTCCTTTTCTTTTTAATAATCAGCCCAGACTACCAGACTGCAAACAACTTAGTAATATGAACCATTCACCTTGCTCAGTGCTTTAGTAAGTGTTTATTAAATCATTGAATAACAGACAATAAATTAGAATAGTGAATGTAGGAATGACCAGCACATCAGATTAAAGATGTTGCCTGGAAGGCAATGATGAGCATGAGATTTTAGCAGAGGAATTTGGCTGTTAGAAAAGGTTAGATTACAAGGGGAATGGCTCATGGGGGTCTGGCGGTAAAATAGTGCAGAGTGTGACATGATGTAAGATCTTTGGCAAATATTTGCAAAGTAACTTACAGTATTTTTTGTGTGCCTTTAGCCTTTTATCCTAATTAAAAACAAAATTTTAAGGAAGTTTCTTACTTTTATTTTGGATGTAAATGTTTAAACAAGCAGAATGCATTCATCCAACTTATCCATTTCCCTGTATTCAAAGCCTTGTTTTACTTTTAAGACCCGTAAAACAGATTAGTGTAAGAAAGCTATTTTTCAAAAGACAATTGGTATCTCAGAGAGCTGCCATATCTCTTGAATGATTATATATATTAAAAAAAAAAAAAAAGCTGGCAGTTTGGCTGTTGTGCTGTTCAAGCAAAAGTAAAAATGCCAATATTCAACAGACTGATCAAGAAAAAGTAAACGAGCCTCCCTCAAAACAGGTCTTTGTAACCAACCTCCCCACAGCCCTCACCAAAAAGCAACAGAAAACCTCTAGAAGCTAAGATGCCACCTATTGGAAAACATTTCCAAGAAGCCTTGGTCATGAATTTCATCCTCCTTTTGAATAATAGATTTATAGATATAGGTTGTTAAAACACCCTAATTTAAGGTTCTCAAATAAAATACAAGATGCCCAATTAAATCTGATTTCAGATAAACAATGAATAATGTTTTAGTATGAGTTTGTCCCATGTAATATTTAGAATATACATATAGTAAAACATTATTGATTGAAATTTAAATTTAAATGGACATGTTTATTTTTATTTGCTTTATCTGGCAAACATACTCATTAGATTTGTTCTTAGTAAGTGTGAAACTGTCGTAGAACAGCAATTTTTATGTATTTGTATGAGGAGATTAAGAATAATTAAATTCTAATTATAATGGGAAAACAAGCCAAAAATGACTAAGAAAAGAAACTGGAATATGCCATGCCTTTCACAGTAATTTCAGTAGTAGAAATTGCTTCTCCTTTTAAAAGAGAAATTGAAGCTAAATTGAAATAGGTTTTAAGCCTTAGATGGGTACTTCCCAAGGCTTTAGCTGTAGACTAAATGAAATTCATTTGTTATTGCAGTTTTACCTTGCTATTAACATAGGCATTAGGAAAGCAGTGCCAGCTCAGGGGGAATGTCAGCAGATTGAACAGACATGTTTATGATGTTGACAACAGCTGAATGTCACCATCAGGAGATCATCATTTGTCAGGATGTGATGCAAATATATGCTCACTTGCCAGCAAACCACAAGGTAGTCAAGCACTTGTCAGAAATTCAGTTGGACGTACCTTACGTATTTAATACAAATGAATCATTTTTAAAGGAGATATGCTTTTTTTTTCAATTTTATTTTTCCAGAGACTTTGAATATAACTATTGATTGTGTGCTTGCACTTTTCAAACTTTCTTTAAATATAGAGTGATTGAACCAGATCTGAATGCTTTCCTTAGTGGAAATCAAGTGAAATTTTAACGGCCTTGGAGAAATTTCCCCTCTTTTTTCTTTTTTTTATTTGTTTAAAATCATAATGTAAATCAGCATATATTTAAGTAGTAATTGATTTTCTAAAGAGTCTCTGTTTAAGGCCTTCTCTTACATAGTCATGAATTTTATAATTATATAGCTAGTCATAAGTCCTTAAGTAAACATTAATCTATTAAGTTGTATGTCTTTATTATTTTGTTTATATTTTTGGTTGATAGCCTAAACTTTATTTCTAAATGAAGATTCATCATACCATTTACCGTATGTTCAGTATCTGCCCAATATTTTACCTTTGTTTTCTCAAAATATACTCATAGCAACTCTATTAGACTAATTTTACAAATGAGGAAAAGTAGAATCCCCAAAGATACACAGCTCGTAATTGTTGTTAGCATTCAAATGCGGCCTGTGCTCAAAGACCACACATGTTTCACTGCACCACAGTACTGTTATAAAGCATTTAACTAATTACTGGCATTGTTTCTAGAAGACTTAACTATACTTCATTTATTACTCCAAGGCATTCGGTAGTCATTTAATTTCTAAAAATACGGTTTTTTCGTATGCTTATTATAAAATGAACTTTAAAATTTCTACTGTGGTTATCATTTTTGCTTATCTTCTCAAAGAATCAGTTTCTCCTTTCCTTTTTACCTTCCTCACCTCTCATTCTCCTTTCCTTTCCTTTTGCCCTCCTTAATTGTGTATTGAGTACCCATCTGTGATAGATACTTGAGAGAACCAAGATGAAAGGGGTGAATAGAAAGAAAATTACAAAGCGAAATGTAATATTAAATGTATAAATAATTGCTGTGGGAATCCAGAATCAGGAGCAAATGGAGCTTTCCAGAATGTTTCACAGTAGAGTCTTTATTTGAACTGGATGTTGAAAATACATAAGGGTTTCCTGGTGGAGATGAGGAAGGAAGGAGATTTACAGCAACATGAAGAGTGTGTATAAACACTGAGGAGTGAAGGGACAGGGAAAACTTAGGCAAAACTTAGAAAGTCAGTGCGGCTGTGGTGTTGGTGCACAGTGAGAAGAAGATGAAGTTAAGTCCAATTGTGAAGGTCTTTATCAAAAAGTTAGATGTTATTCTTTGGGCTGTAAAGAACCAATGGGTATTTCCAGCTTGTGATGAAATGATAATTCCCATTTAAGCGGGAGACATTAGAAAGCCCTGTTAGTGATTACATTATCATCCCCAGAAGCCATGGATAAGGGTGTGAACTAAGTAAGACTTTGGGGCTGGAGGAAGGTGGCTGAAATCAGTAAACCTTGCTGAGGTAGAATTATGGATAAAGCATTACATGATAGTAATGCTTTTATTGCTTGACATCAGGAAATGAAAAATTATTCAGCGTTTATACTTTTTTTATATAATAGAAACATATCTACTCAATACATGTACTTTATTTGACTTGTTAGCTAGAATTCTTTAAAAACTATAATTTAAAAATTTTTATTTGTAATTGTCAAGTAATAATTGTATGTATTCATAGGGTGCAATTTGATGTTTCAATGATGTATGTATACTTTTTGGGATTCTTAGATGAAGCTAATTAACATATCCAATGCACCCACTTATTTTTTGTGGTGAGAACACTTAAAGTTTACTATTTTAGCAATTTTGAAATATACAGCTTATCCTTATTAAATATACAATTATACATCATTCTGTAGTCACCATGCTATGCAATAGGTCACTAAAAGTAATTCCTACTGTCTAACTGAAACTTTGTACCCACTAATCATCCTTTAACCATCCTCCTCTTCACCCTACCAGCCTCTAGTAACCGCCATTCTACACTCTATTCCTCTGAGATCAACACTTTTTTAGGTTCCACATATAACTGAGATCATGTGGTATCTGTTTTTCTGTGCTGGCTTATTTCACTTAACATAATGTCCTCCAGGTTCATCCATGTTACCACAAGTAACAGAATTTCCTTGTTTTTTTTTAGGGCTGTATAGTATTCTGTTGTATATAGGGACTACATTTTCTTTATCCATTCATCTGTTGATTGACACTTAGGTTGCTTTTATGTCTTGACTATTGTGAATAATGCTGGAATGAACATGAGAATACAGATATCTCTTTGGCATTCCTATTCATTTCATTTGGATGTATACTCAGAAGTGAGATTGCTGGATCATATGGTAATTCAATTCACAATTTTTTGAAAACCTCCATACTGCTCTCCATAATGACTGTACTAATTTTTTTTTTTTTTTTTTTGAGACGGAGTCTCGCTCTGTCGCCCAGGCTGGATTGCAGTGGCCCGATCTCGGCTCACTGCAAGCTCCGCCTCCCGGGTTCACGCCATTCTCCTGCCTCAGCCTCCGGAGTAGCTGGGACTACAGGCGCCCGCCACCACGCCCGGCTAGTTTTTTGTATCTTTTAGTAGAGACGGGGTTTCATCGTGTTAGCCAGGATGGGACTGTACTAATTTATATTTACAAAAACAGTATACCAGGATTTTTTTCCCCCAAAGCCTTGCCAATATTTGTTATCTTTTGTTTTTTTGATAGTAAACATTCTAAGAGCTATGAGTTGATGTTTCATGGTGGTCTGAATTTGTATTTTCCTAACAGTGATGTTGAGCATTTTTTTTTATCTCTTTGTCTTCTGTTGGGTATTTGCGTGTCATCTTTTAAGAAATATCTGTTCAGGTCCTTTGCCTATTTTTTAATTGGGTTGTTTACTTTCTTGCTATGGAGGTGTTTGGGTCCCTTATATGTTTTGGATATTAGTCCCTTAACAGATACATGGTTTGCAAATATTTTCTCCCAATCCATGAGTTTCACTCTTCTAATTGTTTCTTTTGTTATGCAGAATCTTGGTAGTTTAATATTTTCTCATATGTCTATTTCTGCTTTTTTTCTGTCTGTGACTTTGGGGTCATATTCAAAAAAATCATTGCTCAGATCAGTGTCCTGGAGCTCTTCTCATACATTGTCTTCTACTAGTTTTACAGTTTCAGGTCTTATATTTAAATCTTTAATACATTTTTTTTTTTTTTTTTTGCTTATGCTGTGAAATAATAGTAATTTTATTCTTCTGCATATGGATATCCAGTTGTTCCCCTTTATTGAAGATACTTTCCATTTCCCATTGTGTGTTATTGGCATCTTCATCAAAATATCAATTGGCTGTAAATGTGTCATTTTACTTCTTTTGTCCTTTTCAATTGCTTGATATGTCTGTTTTTAGGCTAATACCATGCTGTTTTGGTTACTGTAACTTTATAATATATTTTGAAATCAGGTAGCTTGATGCCTGCAGCTTTGTTGTTTTTGTTCAAGGTTACTTTGGCTATTTGGGGAATTTGTAGTACCATAGGAGTTTTAGGATTTTTTTCCTGTTTCTGTAAAAAATGACATTGGAGTTTTGATTGGGATTGCATTGAATTTATAGGTCACTTTGGATAGTATGGACATTTTAACAACATTAATTCTTCTAATCCATGAACATGGGATATCTTTCTATTTATTTGTGTCATCTTTCATCAGTATTTTATAATTTTCAGCATATTGATCTTTTAACCCCTCAGTTAAATTTACTTTGTAAGTATTTTATGTTTTTTGATGCCCCAGGAAAATATGTCAGCAGATGTCTTCAAAAGTAAATGTTGTGTCAGAGATGGGCCCAGGACAACTGTCTGATATTCATGGCCTTAGTGTTGGGTCTTTATGACAGGATTTTGGCTGGTCATTGGACCTTTGTCTTACTTCACGGTTTGAAATATGAATGATTCAAGTTTTTGTATGGTGTGCTATGTCACTGCAAGCATTTTAAACCTTATTATAGATTGTTTTTAGATATATACATTTGAGATAATGTTAGTTAAATGTAAGTGAAATATTTCAATATCCATTGATTTGGTGACTGTCCTGAGTTTGTGGAAAATTCAAAGTCAGGTATTTTTCTGGCAGCACATGCTACTGAAATGTTCATTCCACCTATGAATACTGGTCACCAGTTCAGCGAATGCTTCCTTGAGGTGAATTCAGCAATCGTGCAGTGTTTTCACTTTCTCATTTACTTCCACGTATCTCTCTACTAACTTCCTTTGGCAAACATAAACCAGAAAACATTCATTTAAAAGGAGATGACTCAGGAAACAGTATCCTAAATGTAGAGAGAGTTTAAACAAGGGGCAGATAACATTTGTAAAAGATGACAGAATTAAGTCGTTTAAGCCAGTGAGGAAAGCAGCTTTTAGATGGAATATTTAGAAAAAAAAAAACATGGTTAGTATTTGCTTTATGTGCAATGTCTAATGAAGTTGTTGGCTACATAAGATCACGAGTTAAGGTAAGCTTTTTCTTGAAACTACATAAATTTTAAAAACGCACATTTTTTGAATTGTAATCCGTATATCTTTTCCCTTTTTCAGAGAAAAGGTGATATAGGCTCAGGTGACATGCTCAGGCTAAGATAAATCTTCTCAGCTTAGATGACAGAAACAATAGTTTAAATTGTATTTAAAATGTACTAACACTGTAGTTGTATCACTTTGTATTTCTGTCAAGCAATGCATTTGAATTATTCCAAAATAAGTGGTTATTCCTGAATTTTCTTTATATTGACATTATTTTAGTTTAAAAATTTTAAACTTTAGAAACAACAAATTTCCTTAAAATAATGACACTTTAGAAACATGATTTTTAAGAAGAATATTAATACAATTCTAAAGAGTTAATAAAATAACAGAATTTTATTAGATGATCACAACTTAAAATAATTTCTAATTAAGTAAAATATGAATCATTGCAGTGTCTTTTCCAGTAAACAAGCATTTAAAATATTTTACAGTTTCACATTCTGTGTAGGGCTTGCACAGCTGAGTTGAAGCACAGACTGAGAACTTTTAAGGAGACAATTAGGGTTTTTTACCTTTTATTATGAAAATATTTTCACTCCAAACGTTCTCTCTTTGTGTTTTTAAAGGTACTGTAAAAAAACAAAAACAAACAAACAAAAAAACTCTAAGGAACAATAGTTGTCTTCTGTTAAGAACATTTAACAAAAGGACCTGAGGAACTATTTGAGCTGAGATGTGATGGAGACGGGCAAGCGGCAGTGAGTGGTTGTTGGACAGTGGGCCAGGGGAAAAAAGGCGCTTTGGAAGACCCAAAGGCTGGTGGAAGGAACCATTGTGATAAGACTGGAAAGCTCACAGTGGGTTTGGAGAAAGGCGCATGTATGTCTTAGGGTAGATATGTACCAGATATGGCTGAGACTTGGCTGTGTGAACTGGGGCCAAATTGAATGTCAAGCATACTCTGTGATCTGAAGTTTTGTGAGCAGAAGCACGATCTGATCTATCATTTGCTATGTATCCCTGATGGGAGTGTCTATTCCCTAATCCTGGACCTTCTGCTCATTTACCTGGGAGAAATGGATACCTGGTCTTGTTACTCTTGGCTAAGTAAGGGAGTATCACGTTTTGATAACCGTTTGTAATGATAGAAGAGATAATGGAGGAGATGCTTTAATTCTGACAATATGCCTTTATTGATGAACGAATAAAGGTACTCATGTGGGGAAGGCCATCTAATGTTTTAGATTTTTTCCAGATGCTCTTTATAAATAAAATTCTATTAATCTAGATGTCTTTAGTTCACATTTGATAATAAAAATATAGTGACTAAGCTAAATTAGGTACCTAGACACTAGGTGCTGGGCTGAGGTGAGTTTAGGGAAGCAAGCCAGCACCAAGAGGACCTTGCTGAGGTTACAACATTAGTTCTTTGGAACGCTGCAGCGATTTTTCAGCTTCAGGGAAAAGACTTTTCATAAACAATTAACTAGTGTCAGACGACTGTGGTAGAACTGCTTAAACAAACTTGGAGAACAAATTTTTACGAATAAACTTTTCAAGGATGTTAAAAACATTTACTTAGAGATAATGGATATGCTTTCCTCATGTCATCATTGGTTTATTTATAAAAGCAGTTCTTTACTTTTCAACATTGTTATATTCAAATATTTGTTGTAACAAAAGTGCATTTCTTTACAATTATTCTGTAATTTGTAGTTAATTCAAACTTCCTTCTATCATTTAGACTGAATTACTAATGTTTTGGCAAGTTTGGTGATTTAATTTTATCATTGTTTATACATAATTTTTCTTCTCTGAACATTGAGCATGACTGTGAATCAGAGTGTTACATTCACAAATAATAGTGTTCTTACACTTTTTTTCTGTGGGAATAAAAATATTTATGATTTAGGAAGAAAGTGTATTTGCATGAATATATTTATCAATGAAAAGAGCAAGCTGTTTACTTGTAATAAATATTTATATATATGGATTTGTAAAATTTAAAGGAAACTATTTCCTTTAATACCCTTTTTTAACAAATAGGGTTTGTGATCATTCTGGAGAATATAAAAAAATAAAGTATATATCTTGTTTGAAAATAAAAAACGTGATTTAGAAGGAGATACTTTCACGGACGTAGAGTTATAGATAAGCTAAAAAGTTGTTGAGAGCTATTATAGTACGAGTTTTATTTCTGCCTAATCAAACGTCTTTTAAAACTTCTCATTTCCTAACTTGTTGACTTATGAAAGTGTTTTCATAAAGATGCTAACTATTGGCGGCGCTTAATGGCTCACTCCTGTAATCCCGGCATTTTGGGAGGCCGAGGCAGGTGGATTACTTGAAGTAAAGAGTTCAAGAGCAGCCTGGCCAACGTGGTGAAACCTCATCTCTACTAAAAATACAAAAATTAGCCAGGCATGGTGGTGCATGTCTGTAATCCCAGCTACTTGGGAGGCTGAGACAGGAGAATCACTTGAACCTGGGATGGGGAGGTTGCAGTGAGCCAAGGTCTTGCCACAGCACTCCAACCTGGGTGAAAGAATGAGACTCTGTCTCCAAAAAAAGTTTAATAAAATAAAGATGCTGACTATAGTGAACTCATTCCCCTCTTTTGTTTGGGAAGGATCTGGACATGTTTGGTTAGGTCGGAGTGAGAGGCACAATAAGGGTCAGAATTTTGTGTGGTATTATTTTGGCTGTGTTGCTTGAGATATTGCTAAGGCTCCTTCCTGTTTGCATATTCATGTGTGGGTTTTGGTAATGGGGACCCCTGTCTCACATTCTTAGGAATGGCCCAATAATCTGTATAGATACCCTCTTCAGAAACCAGTAACAGCCTGTAAATATTTTGAGATAGGGCTGAGCTTGCACACTTTAGCTGACTTAGCTTACCAGGCAACAGACGCCATATACATGGTGACCTCTCTAGTATGTTTAGATGTTTTATTGACTAACCCTTAATGCCTTACCTCTCATGATGTACATCATTGACCCTGGGAACTTGTAGCCCTCAGCTACACCAGCACATCCTGGCATAACACATTTCTCTGTCTAGTAGTTTGAACATCACGTGAAGCAAACCCTTACTAATTTGAATTTCACCAACATCTTTAATAAGAAATTAGCTCAGCAATTATTAATGTAAATGAAACTGAAAAGGGGAATAAATTAAGATACAACTTTAGAAAGAATCTTCAATATTTATTCAAGTACAAGCATGCACAAAGGACCGTACATTTTTAATCTGAGCTTAAATTTCTGCATGTCCTGAGTAGTTATTGATACTGGCGGATTTGGGACGGTCTCTAAGACAAGACTCTTTCTTTAACCATTGGTCTATAGTTCTAGTTTATTTTTCCTAGATCAGGCTGACCTGATTCTATTGACTTAAAAAAAAAATTGTAGAGAGATACTGGACATGGTGAATGATTGGCCTTCAGAAATTACCAAGTGTGTGCTGCTATAGCTAAAACAGAGGCTACGTGTGTTTATGTGTTTTCAGCAGCAAGTACTCTTGAGGTTGGTAGTATTTTATTCCCCATGGATTCCTAATAGAAGGACAGCTGTTCCATTATCTTGTACAAATATTTGGCAATGGAATTCCCTTATTTACTAACTATAAGTAACATAATATTTTTAAACCTCCAATCACTGGGAAAGGAAAAATAAACAACTGCCATAAAGATACTTAGCACTGAAAGTTTGCAGAGTTTAGTATTTGACAGGATAGAGACTGGAGTTTATCATTTATCATTTAGTGAACGTAGGCCTTTCATCAAACTTTTTGTTTATTAAAAGTGTTGGCTATGTAGCATGTAGATAGGAGTCAAAAGGCCTCATGTTTTAAAAATATTAAACTGTCCAGTAAAGGATGTTATATTTTGAAATAACTTTTACTTGGGGGGAGATAAATCACAGGTTGTATCAATTTTACAAGATAAGCAAATCTGACTTTTGTGGTTTTAAATCATGTTGAATGTTACTTATGAAAAAAGTCTTTGAGTTTTTAGTTATAAATTCAGAGAACAGTAAGTTAAAATAACTTTATGTTGTTTATACTTTTTACTTTTCTTTCAGTGTAGTAGATTCTTATTGAGGGGGATTCTGTGATACTTGGTTAATTATCTGCTTGCTTGCACAAAAATAAACTTATGTAAAAGTGTTCAAGGAAAACATTACAATTCTTTTAATGTAAAATTCATTTGCAGTGGCATTTATATAGAAAATCAGTTTGGAAAACAGTTGCCTTTTGTATTTGTGGTGAGTTAGATATAGGGTTTTTGTTTTCTTTAGATAATATATATCATAGAGTCCTCCCTTTGTAAAGTTGAAAGGAATGAGGGTGTTAAGTTTTACATGTAGAGAGTATATTTTCTCTAAACACGCTCTTAGTGATTGAAAGTATCTTTTCCTATGTTCTTCAACTGCTTTTACCAAGTTTAATACTTTTCACAAGTTAATACTTTCCACAATACAGGCACTCAATAAATTGATTGGCTTTGTTAGAGAAGATTGCTAATGAAGAAGATTGTCTTCATTACATGAATAAAAGTTAGACATGAAGATTTTAAAAAGTCAATTTTCCCCAAAGTGAAAGTTATTGGAAATACTTAATACAAAAGCAAATATTGTCTTTTTAGAAAGTTTGTTAATACCCATTATTATCAGTAAAGAAGTAAAGACGTGAAAAGGAAACAATTCAATTTTTCATTCATTCAGAGGCAATAGAATACAAATAAGCAAAATCCAGACTATCATTGAATGAAATTGACAGTAACAGAATTCTAGGTTCTATGATTTTATGACTGAAATGAACATGGAAAATAATTATATTCAAACTGATTTGGGCAAACTGTATGCATAGTTTGTTTTTGTTTTGAGATGGAATCTCTCTCTGGAGTGCAATGGAGCCATCTCGGCTCACCGCAACCTCCGCCTCCCGGATTTAAGCAATTCTCCTGCCTCAGCCTCTCGAGTAGCTGGGACTATAGGTGTGTGCCATCATGCCCAGCTATTTTTTATTTTTTATTTTTTTGCATTTTTAGTAGAGATGGGGTTTCACCATGTTGGCTGGGATGGTCTTGATCTCTTGACCTGGTGATCCACCTGCTTTGACCTCCCAAATGTATAGTTTTAATAGGCAATATTGCAGAAGAGTTTCACATTTCAAAGCAGGGTCTAGCCTCAGTATACACTTTTTATATTTTTGTTACACCACTTCTATTTTGAATTACTGAGGACACATTTAGGGAAAGGAAGACTGTACCTGAGCAGTTAGAATATTTCCATTCTCCATTCACCTCCTTTACTTCCCATAACCCTGAAGTATAATTGCACCACTTACAATTTTCTATGTAAAGCATATTCAAAGTCCTTCAGCTACGAAGTCTTTTCTCTTTGGTGTCAAGGCCTGCGGAGGGCTATTGTTGGTTTTAATTTTGTTTTTACTTTTATCAGTGTGCTCCAAGCACATAATTTAGAGAGCTAATTTAGTTCCAAAAGGCTTATGATGAAACATTGCAGTCATTCATCCTGGCATTTTTCCACACCCAAGAGGCAATTGCTTTCAATTTTGTTTGAGCAGATTCCTTTGGAATTTACTTCCATATCTCCAAATCATATATTTATGTAATATCTTTTAGTTTATATAGTTTTTAGTTTTGGCCACTATCCGTTGGCTTCCACTTATGGAAGATGAAGAACTGGCAACCTTTCCTGCTGTGCCTCCCACCATACTTCCTATCTCACCTCAACTCAGGTATTTCATAATTATGGTTAGATTGGTGTTTACATGATTATGACCATGTAAATGCTGTTTACAGCTGGATCCGATAAAGCACTGGGTTTACATTTTCTTTCTGGAACGATCTGTTGTTTTTCTTGGAATTCATCAATTTCTTTGTTTTTTGTTTTTATATATTTATGTTTAATTCAACTCTGAATTACTTCCTTCTGTCGTAAGTTTTTTTCTTTATATAGTCAAATATATTGGGCATTTCATCTAATATATATATATATATATATATATATCTTGAATATATATATCTCTCTCTCAGAACATTCTAGACTTGCTCCAACCTAGGCCTCCTGAAGCTATTGCTATCATGAGATATCCTTTTACTACCATTCTGGAATTTCCTTTGCCTCCCTTTTGTGTTAGACCCTCTGTTTCCTGGATTCCAAGTCATTGTCCTTCTCTGTTTAGTCTCTCGTTTTAGGAAGCATGTCTTCAGTAATTTCCAGAAAAAAATATTCATAGTAGGTTTTTTAAAGTCTCTGTCCCTGAAAATGGCTTTATAAACCCTCATGCTTTAATTCTGATGGCTATACAATTCCAGATTGGAAATTACTTTTTCCTCAGAAATCTGAAGACACTTGTCTGCTGTCCTTAAGAAGTCCACTGCTATTTTGGTTTGATTTGAGTCTTGAACCTTTGTAGGAAACGTATGTACATTTGACCTTCAATTCTGTGTTTCTAGTACTGTACTTTGTCATCTGTTATACCTGCTGTCCCCAGTCCTGACTCTCTGTTTTAGTGTCTCCACTTCCTTAAGCACCTCTATTGGTGAAGGTAGGGTAGTCACCCTGCTACATAGGATGGGAGAGGGGCCTGTGTTGGGGGGCAGGTCTAACTTCTTCCTAAATGGGGTTTTCAACAAGTCCTTCTCTCTTTATCCCCACCTCAGAGCTGCCAATACATGAGTATTTTGGGGACTCTGTGATGTGAATCAGGTCTTCCCACTATTGCTTTATCATTCACCTTTTGGGGGACTCCTGACAAATTTGTCACTCTGCTCTCTGCTTTGCACTTTTCCAAAATATACTCGCTGTTGTCTCCTTTTCCTTTTTTCAGTTTTCTCTGGGATTATGCCTTTTAAAATATCCCTTTACTATTGTTTTAGTGAAGTTTCAAGGGGAAGAAGGGATAAGGGCAAGTGTTGAATCTGCTTTCTTTAGGGGGAAATCCTAGGGGGTGGTGGTATCAGGGAAGCAGATCATTTTTATAAATAAATGTTTCTTTAAGAGAAGGGTCTTCCTTGAGATTTTACTATTTTGACTGCATACATATAGTGATGTGAAATAACTTTAAAAGTGGGGGGTGGGGGGGTGGGAATGAATCCTCTTTGTTTCTACGAGGGGATGCATTTACCCACACATCCCCAAGGGCTTAAATAGGAAGGTGGGTGTCCTGCCCTTCCTTTCCTCCTCAGACACTTCCAGTGGACAAAGGGACTAGTAACATGTCATTCTGGTCATTCTGTGACCAACCTCAGTTTGTTTAAGATAACAGACAAATTGATTTCACTACTTTTAAAAAAGAAGTGGCATTCCCCACCCTCCACACCCATCCTGCTTTAGTTTTGTAATAAAAATGTTTTGGAAAATACCAAATACAGTCTCACTGGACAGGGATTTTACTAAAAGTTCATGTAATAGCCTTTGGGATTAGACACCCTTTTGTGGGAGTGACACTGATAGTCTCAGGAGGATGAGCAATTTTATACACCGTCATTCTCGTCCTCTACTCCTAATTACCTCTACTCAAGAAACATATATTGAGTGTCTGCTATGTGCCAGGTAGTGTGGTAAGTATTTAAACAGCAATGATACCTCTTGTTCATGTGGAGTTTGTGTTCTAGTAGAAATTATGATATGGTTAATAATGGCTACTTTTTAGGAAGTGCTTACAAGGAAGCAGCACTTTACCTTATGGAATCTTTTGCACAGCATTGCAAGGTAATTTTAACATTCTCACTTTACAAATGAGGAAACTGAGGTGTAGTGGTTTGCCCAAAACTAGCCAACGGATATGTCAAGTAACCAAAATCTGAAGCCAGGTCTATTTTATTTCAAAGCCTATGTTCTTCCATTTTTACAGCTTATTTTTTTTTAAGTCAACAAGACAATTTCACATACATTGTTTTATTTAATCTTCTATTACCTAAAACATGAAGGCACCCATCTTTGAACTGAAAGTTATTTATTCTCAGCTTCAGTGACTTGGTGAAAAAATATGATTGATTACATCATTTAGGGGGTGTATCCTATTATCAGAATGCTGTGTTAGATTCATTTTTTTTTCCCCTAAATGTAGGTTTAGGAATAAAACTTATTTGTGGAACACAAGTTTTAGTTGTTCTGTAGTAAGGGAGCTTAGATATTTTCAGGAACCCTGTATTGAACAATTTTTTCAAAGCAAGTAAAATAGTTTATAATGGAAATAATGACATTCTAATTTCCTGTATAGACATGTATTTATTCATTCTTCATTTGTTTAAAATGTTTAGATGGTAGTAGCTTGAGATGGGGAGAGTTTGCATGTTACTCCCTTTCTTTCACTTGTAAACTGCATTAAATGTTTAAAGGCATATTGGATTATTACAGCATAATCTACAGAAAAGACACTGGTAAAAGAGAGGCAATGTTTAAAATAGAAATGTATAGGCAGAAGTTAAAGGGAGTCAAATGTTAATAAGACACTCAAGGTTCAAATTAGAGAAACCCAAGGGAACACTGAAATTGGTCTTAGTCGGTAAACTGGTCATTATTTCCACTGACATTCCACCCAGTACCTGCTGGGTGACAGGTGCTGCTTGGACAATGGGGATAAAGTAATGTTTAAGAACAAGATCCTTGCCAGCCAGAACTGATGATCTGGCAGTGGAGGGAGCACTGTGACTTACGAGTAGGGCAGCCAAGTGGTTTACAAGCCAAAGTCTCTGAGACCTGAAATACAGCAGACAAGGAAACCCCGACACACAGAGGGAGGGAGAAAAGTAATAAAATAAAGAATCGGAGGTAAAATACTGGAAAACAATGATGAGGAAGACACTGTGGCACACTGCAGAGAATGAAGGCTACGTATGGAAAGAGAGGACAAGTCATTATGGATGTTGTTTCACAGACTAGTACAGAATAGCATTTTTTACAATGCTTTCCATTTTCCAAAGCATTTTCACATATATCAAATCAACCTTGATGGAAACTATAAAAGGGGGTTCTTTTTTATCTTTATCAGGCAGATAAGCAAACTGACACAAAGATAGTTAAATGGTTTGCTAAAGATCACACAATATGTTTCAGAGCTGGTTTTGAACTTAAATCTAACTCCAAATTCAGAGCACTTTTCATCGTTCTAGAAAGAAAACCCACTAGGAGAAGATAGGGTGAGTTGCTCTGCAAACTAGACTGGTACATACCATCTCGTTCAACCATATGCATTGGGAAAGCAAGAAATACGAGAAACACTTGCTGCCACCATCAGGGGAGAGACATACATGTTCCCAGTAATGTTGAAGATAACAGGTGTCTGTGTGGTGAAATTGATATGGATGTACACTTCATACCATAACACAACTCAGCAGGAGCTGTGTTTAATTCTGGGCTAATTTTGTTATTAAATTAAAGATTAGCATCATGCTTTATAGATGCTTCAAATCTAGCTCTTAAACTAAATAGCAGCTGAGTGATTCTCAGTGCAATAATCAGTATCAGAATGACTTTACCAAGGCCTGAGATCTCGCCACAAAAGAAAATTTAGGGGTAGATGCAGATGGTCTGTTTATCCTGTATTAAGGATGAATTTGACATTTAATGTTTTCCTTGGAATTGGAACACTGGATGTTTCAGGCTACAGCAATAACAACGAAGAAAAAAGACAGCTGACCGTGAAGCTGTAACATCATTTGTAAAAATATTTTATTTGAATCAAATTTTAAATTTAATGTATTCCAAGAAAGTGTTATAATGTTGATGAAACTTGTCTTTTCAACCTCAAAGTCAAACAAATCAGCGTTCCTGAGTGTTAGTGGAATAAAGAAAAAAAATTATTTTGTATGGGAGAACTGGCATCGTATGAACCCATTGGAAATCTGAAAGATACAATCATTTTAGAGCTTTCCCAGAGTTAAGAGCGTCCAGCTCGTAGGAAACTTAGCCCCTCCGTACCAATCATGGGCTACATTTGCGAACTGATTAATGACTCCAAGAGGCAGAAAATGAGAGAATATTCAAGTAGGATTTAAAAGGTTATAAAACCTGTCTAGAAATTTATGTGGTTATCCTCAAGGCAAAGTCTGGGAATTTCCTATTTTTTAAATAATAATCATCATCCATGTCCGTGTTTTATTGGTAAACATATCTTGCCTTTTCAGGGATGCTTTGGTTTTCATTGGAGCCAGACGTCAAATATGAAACGAATTTAGGTTAAGAATCTGAGACGCAAAAAATGTCTCATAGTTTAATTTTTCTCTGGAGTCTCACTGTCTCTAAGGGTCTTTTCTTATCAAAGATTAGAAAAGTGATCTAGTATGTAGTTACTGAACATTTGGTCTCTTTGTAACATAAGATGCAAATATAATATTTTTTATGTCTAGAAATCTCTTAAGTAAAGCATTAAAGAAAGTTCGGAGAAAAATTGGCTTGAAGTACTATGCTCACAACATTTCTTCTAATCATACTTTTAAGGCTGAAATCTTTAAAGTAAGGTCTAGAAATAACAATACTTTGAAATGATATCTGAGTATATTAAAGCTGACCATGAATACTATGTATGCCAAAAATAAAAGTAGCTTGCAAAATGAGATCCCCTTAACAAAGTACTACTTTATCCTTTGAACCAACAGTTATTTTGAAGCTGTGTTATTGTCTGAGAGATTATGCAGTTATGTATTCTTTATTTTTCATATGAAAGAAATAGGAGGGAACCATATTAAAACAATAGCAATGATTTATATTTTTAAATCATAGGAGGTGTGTTACGGTAGTAGAAAATCAGCCCCGTTTTCTGTATCTTATACTCCACTCCCCCTTTTATTAGCAAATATTATAAACAAAGAAACTTTAAGTTTGAATCCTGATGGCTCACAATCCTAATTCAGTCCTCTTTTTCCATCTTCTTTCCTTCATTCTACTTCTGCAATCTTTTATTTGATTCATCACACCTTGCTTTTCTACAGGTCATTTTTTCACAAAATTGCTGGAATTATGTTTTTATAATGTACATTAGATCATGCCACCTGCTAATGGGTTTGAATTACCCATAGAATAAAATCCAAAATCCTTTCCATGGCTCATAATGATCTGTTTTCTTTGCACCTCACAACATCTACTTGCATACCCTGTATCCCATCCCACTCTTTCTGTGTGCCAGTTACCATTGAGTTTTTAACCAGCTAGCCCACCATGCAAGGCCACATCACACTTGGTATTTCCTCTTCCTGGATTGCTTTTTTTTCTGAAGTCTTAACAGCATTGCTTCTTTCTTGTCTGTACTGACTCATTTTAAAGATCACCTTTATAAAAAGACCTTCCCTGATCACCCAGTCCAAGGTAGCTCCCAGTCCTACTCACTATCATACCACTCTGCTTTGTTTGCATTTATTCTTCTACTTAACAAATACTCATTGAACACCTATTATGTGATGAGGAATGCAAGAAAGTACCTGCCCTTAGTAGAGCTTTCAGTCCAGTGAAGGAGGATATTCACAAATCGTCACTACCTGGTACTCCCACCCTGACCTCCCACTGTAAATAGAATGGAATATTCATAATTGCAATGAAGTTTTATTCCTGCTGAAATTAGTGAGGATGATTTTCAGAGAGCTTGTTCTTTCTCGTATACTTGCGGCTTGCCTCTGTAAAATTACCACCACAACTGGGCAAGGTGTGACACAGGAACACAGCTACAGTGATCCAGTGCTCCCAAATTCATTATGCCCATTCTTGTGGAAGTCCCATTATCTGCTGTTTAATTTTCTTGTTTGTAAAATGAGGTAGCCTTATCTATTTCACAGGATTCTTGAGTGAATTCATTGTGAAAGTGCTTGATAAACAGAGCACTATCCAAAAGTTGTTGTTTTTTTCTAATCATAATAATGGTTTTCAATTCCATCCTTGGCTATGTGGGCTTCATATCTACACTATTTTTTTTTTTTTCCGAGGCAGGTTCTCTCTCTGTCACCCAGGCTGAAGTGCTGTGGCATGATCATAGCTCACTACAGCCTCAATCTCCTGGGCTCAAGTGATCCTCCCACCTCAGCTTCCCAAAGTGTTAGGATTACAAACACACACCACCCTGCCTGGATAATTTTCTTCGCTTCTTCTTTTTTTTCTTTTTGTAGCTATGGGGTCTCATTATATTTTCCAGGCTGGTTTCAAATTCCTGGGCTCATGTGACTCTCCTGCCTCCCAAAACCCAAACGTTGAGATTACAGGCCTGAGCCGCCACACTCAGCCAAGTCTACATTTCTGATAGTTAGATAAACATTTTTATGTTAATCAAATAAAATTAGATTTTTTATCTTCCCACAGAGCTATTTACCCCTCCCAATTTCTCTGCTTTGGTGAAATACATCATTCTCTTCCATTCTAAATTCAATGAGTCTAATGCCTTGTCAATTTTCTTTTCCTATACCTTTTAAAATGATTCTTTTCTGCCTGTTTGCAAGGCTATCATCTAAGTTCAGCTGCTCACTTCATGCCTCCTCTTGTGCTACCTTCTAAGGGATCTCCACCCTCCCCCTTAGCAAACTTCCTTTTTCCAAATCATTGAGAACTTTGCCTTTATTTCATCAGTTTATAATGTCGTTCCCCTATTCAGAACCTTTGAAAGATGCTACCTTAATGCCTGCATGATGGATTTAAAATTCACTAGTGTATTATTTAAAGTTCACCATAATCTGGCTTCAGTCCATCTTTCCCATTTGATCGCTTCTCATTCCTCTTTCTGACCACCCCACTCTAGCTAGATGGATCTGTTTCCTGTTCCCTGATTCTTTGCTTGACTTTGCAGCTACCTCTGCACACTTGTTCATGGCTTTTATTTACCTGGTATTCTCTCTTCTCTTCTTTGTTCCAATCCTTTTCACCTTTTGGAACACTGCATATTTCTCTATTTCATAGGAATCTTGAATTTTTATCTCCATTTCTGTTTTTGACATTGTATTAAACTTTGTGTTATTTTTTGCCTATGCATGCCTTATCAGAATTTTGATATTCTTTTGTATCCCAAGTGCCTTCCCCATAATAGAAACTTACTATATAAAGTGTCAACACTGGTTGAGATTTTGTTCTATGTTGTGCTTTTTCTAAGAATGCAAAGGAGACGTCCCACCCCCATTGCCTAGAAGAGTGAGTTAAATTCTGCTCATGGGCAGAGCATTGAACTTGTTGACTGCACCCCGTCCACTTTGAAAGGACTTAGGTCCCCTTTCTTGGAGAACTTGATTAAAGTTTATCAGACTAGAACATGTAAATTCTTATTTATCCTAATGAAAGTAGTGGCATTTATAAAAGATTTTTCTCAGGAGATGGCTAATAAACTATGACTCACTGAGATGAATATTCAATGTTATCTGCAGATATTTCTAAATTTGCTGAAAATTTCCCCATCTGCTTCTGAGGGGCTTCATGAAAACTCGCCTCTGTTTTCTTGTTCACTAGGTAAACATAATACCAAGTTTGTCTTTGAGGAGCCTACTTTATTTTGGTGCTATAATAACAGCATACTTTTCTGTTTTTCTACAGTACTTTGGAAGTTTGCTTGTCATTTTCTGTGTAGAACTGGCTTGTGGCGTTTGGACATATGAACAGGAACTTATGGTGAGTTCAAAATAGATATAACCATAATCTAAAACAACAGTTCAACCTTTTAAATTAGATACTAGTATTAGTTCATTTTTACACTGCTATGAAAGAACTGCCCAAGACCGGGTAATTTGTAAAGGAAAGAGCTTTAGTTAACTAACAGTTCAGCATGGCTGAGGAAGCCTCAGGAAACTTACAATCATGGCAAAAGGTGAAGAGGAAGCAAGGCACTTTCTTCACATGGTGGGAGGAAGGAGAAGTCTTTAGCAAAGGGGGAAGAGCCCCTAATAAAACCATCAGATCTCGTGGGAACTCACCCACTATCAAAAGAACAGCATGAGGGAAACCGCCCCCATGATTCAATTACTTCCACCTAGTCTGTCTCTTGACATTGACATGTGGGGATAGGGGGATTACGATTCAAGATGAGATTTGGGTGGGGACACAAAGCCTAACCATATCAATACTTTAGAGTAATTTAGGCACATGATTATTAATTTGAATGTTCATGCTACATGATAACAGTTAATAGTCCCAATACTTCTGAAAGCTAACACTTTCTTTTCTGTGTCTGAAGCACATTTCCAAGTCATAATTTGTAAAATTTTCTTTGGTATACTCTGTATATGTCTTTAATTCCACAGGCTGCTTAAACATGGGTATCATAGACTAAAAATAGTATATGTTCTAAAATAATTTTACCAATTTTGGAGTTAATAATAGAAAAGATTCATATTCGCAAATGATTAGTCTGAAAATTTTTGAACACCTACATAAAGCCTTTTAAAATGCTGACTGCAATAGTGAACAGATGACTAGGAAGCCTACATCTCCTGTTTGCAACAGGCAGAACCATTTTCCACCTTAAGTAAGAGGTGTATTTGAAGAGTTGCTGTGTGGTTAGCACAATCTAGAAGCACTCTCACAGTTCCACACTTGGCTACTTGAATATAGGTCTTCATTTTTTCTCTTTTATTTCAGCAGTTGAAATGGCTGGGAGAACTTTTATAGCTAGCATAAATGAGCATGAAATTTCTCAGTCTTAAGATTTTTACTAGTCATGTTTGGCTTACCACTTGCACTTCACCCTTGCACTCACTGGGTATTATTACTTATTAACATTTGCTTACTTCATTGAGGGAAATTACTGCATTTATTGCTAGTGATGTCAAACGCTTTTGCATGTCTGTGAATGCTCTTTGTTTTCGTCGAGGGAGGCCAGACTTTTTCCCCATAAACTTTGTAGAGTAATTCTGTTTTAGTAAAATGGTGTTTTTCCATGTGTAGCTCTTAGGCCATCTGCAGTAGGAGCCACCTAGGATGATTCTTAAAAGTGTGCATTATTGGGCTCCAGCCCAAATGTGCTCAGTCAGAATGGAGGGGAAGGCAGGGAGGAAAGGGCAAGGACTGGGCATTTGCATCTGTGACAAGTTCCCTAGGACGTCTTCAACATTTTAAAATTTAGTGACTCTCTAGAAGGGACAGAGATTATATTGTATTTGTTTCAGAGTGAAGAGAGTCATTTGGCAATTGAACAGTAAAATAGAAGTCATTTCTGGTGCTGATATACTCTTCAAAGATTCTTTGGTGAATCTACCATTGTGCTTTGAGACTGTTTTGAATACTAAGTAGTAACCACAGACCAGTGGCTACTCTACACACTCCAATTTACATATCAGTGATGCTTTGGCACACTCACACATATGTTTCTCTGTGAAGACACTCATGCTTCCAGTGTTCTACAGCACTAAGCAAGTAGAGAGTTCCTGAAAAGGTGAAAAGTTAGCTCAGATTCTAACTAGTTTAATAAAAAGTTCAGAGCTCTTATTAACATGAACTCTCCCGTTTATATAGGAACTTGTTTGCTATCTTTGAAAATCATGTTTTCTCCCCATCCCTGGAAATTTTATTAGGGGATTGAAAAAGTACTCGGCTCCAGAGAATCCGTTTCTGTGGTTTACTGGTCAAAAGATTGTCTCTCTTATTTTTTTCTGTTTTCAAGTGATAAATGTGTCTCCTTGACATTTAAACCATAGAGAGTATATCTTATCATTAGTTCGGGATCCTGTTACCTCAGCTTTTTATTGTGTTCTGTTTGGTAATTAAAAGGATTTTAGCAATTGGTTTACTTTCTTGCAGATTTTAAACATGGGCATTAGGGTGTATATGCCATACTAATATTTGGTAAATCTTCCAAGATACAGCAAGTTCAAAATGATTTCGCTTAAGATGGTTGAAATGAAATGTTTTGATTTTAAAGTAATTCTAAGAAATACGAAGAAATTGAAATGAATGTATACTTATTTAGATACTTTCTTCTTCTTCTTTTTTTTTTTTGAGACGGAGTCTCGCTCTGTCGCCCAGGCTGGAGTGCAGTGGCCGGATCTCAGCTCACTGCAAGCTCCGCCTCCCGGGTTCAGGCCATTCTCCTGCCTCAGCCTCCCGAGTAGCTGGGACTACAGGCGCCCGCCACCTTGCCCGGCTAGTTTTTTGTATTTTTTAGTAGAGACGGGGTTTCACTGTGTTAGCCAGGATGGTGTCGATCTCCTGATCTTGTGATCCACCCGTCTCAGCCTCCCAAAGTGCTGGGATTACAGGCTTGAGCCACCGCGCCCGGCCTAGATACTTTCTTCTATTCTGTTAAGAGACCATCTACGATTAGCTCCTGAGTACTGCAGTACTAAATAGGTGCCCACTACCATTCCAGTTGAGGGCATGCATCACTGTTTTGCTTCTGCAAATCTTTCCCATTACATCACCAGAATGGAGCAAGGGCTGTTTAAAAGTGAAATGTAAAAGCAGTTCTTTAAAAAAAGTTTGTCGGGTTTTTTATTGCTTTTGCACTAATAGCAGTGTGAATGAAAAGTACCATTAAAGTTTATTATCTGCCAAATTTTGCAGAACCCAGCCTTTACATAGAATGGGCTTTGTGCTTTTAGCTGTTCCATGCAAGGAACCAATCAACCTGTGTGTTACTTTATGGCCAGACCTCAGTATTTGTGCCAGAACCTCAATGGTCTCCTCTGTTTTCTTCCACATTTGGTCTCAGATTGTTCGTGGTCACAATAAGGAAACAACCTGTATTTATTTTAGAAGGTAAAGTTTTAAAAAATTGATATATTAAGTAAATCAAGTGACTTGACATCAGATAATCTGCTTTCTCATTTCTGTTTTTTTATACTATTCACCTTCTATTCATTATTCCTTCTCTAGATAAAATCCATCAATGATATAGTTTCAGATTGTACATTTCTAGATAATTTACTTCACTTCCATTTATTTTATGCCCAAAGGGTTATGAGATAATACTAATTTATGGTGAGTAGTGTGAACTTTGACTAGTTCCCTGAACCTTGTTGAAGGCATATATGAACACAGAGTACACCCATTTTGCTCATTATTTGGGGAAAAAATGTGTGGCCAAGTGTTTGGATGTTTTATTGTATATTTCCAAGTAATCAAAAGAAAAAAAAGTTAACAAAGGAAAAAAATGAATTTCTGTGGTCAGGAATTTTGAAACTGCTTCTATTGGTATGATTATCTTAAAAAATAAGATTTTATAATAATCCTAATCTCTAGTTCCGTTGGAGCCTTATTTGCTCATGTCTGCCTTTTTTCCTTTTTGGTTCTTGATCTTTGTGTTATTTATTGAATGTCAAGCTTGCTTTACTAAGCCCAGTCTATATTACTTCATAGATCAGATGGGAATGTCCATCCAGTTTCCCAGAGTTGCTTTAATACTATGTATGTAATGAGATTAGCATTTGTATACCTCCATTTCTCATGGCCCTGGAGTAAAATCATAGCTTGATATACTGACCAGATTTCTGGCCAGCAATGACTGTTGTATTGTATTGCATTACAACAATGACTGTGGTATTGTATACCTAAAGCTCTGTCATGATTAAATACTCTGCAATAGACATGGTGCTAGGTGATTGGAGAATAGAAGCACAGAAATACTTTAAGAACTGTTCTTTCTTTTTTATTATTATTATTTTTTTTATTTCAATAGGTTCTTGGGTAACAGGTGGTATTTGCTTACATTAATAAGTTCTTTAGCAGTGATTTCTGAGATTTTCGTGCATCCATCACCTGAGCAGTGTACACTATACTCAATGTGTAGTCTTTTATCCCTCATCCCGCTCCCATCCTTCCTCCCGAGTCCCCAAAGTCCATTGTGTCATTCTTATGGCTTTGTGTCTTATAGCTTAGCTCCCACATATGAGTGAGAACATACGATGCTTAGTTTTCCATTCCTGAGTTACTTCACTTAGAATATTGGTCTCCAATTCCATCCAGGTTGCTGTGAATGCCATTATTTTTCTCCTTTTTATGGCTGAATAGTATTCCATGGTATATATATTTTCTTTATCCACTCATTGATTGATGGGCATTTGGGCTAGTTCCACATTTTTACAAATGCAAACTGTGCTGCTATAAACATGAGTTTGCAAGTATCTTTTTCGTATAATGACTTATTTTCCTCTGGGTAGATACCTAGGAATGGGATTGCTGGATCAAATGGTAGGTCTACTTTTAGTTCCTTAAGGAATCTCCACACTGTTTTCCATAGTGGCTGTGCTAGTTTACATTCCCACCAACAGTGTAAAAGTGGAGAACTGTTCTTTCTTAAATTCTAATATACCTCCTAATTACAACTTTTGAAAAAGTGTTGACAAAATTATCCCAGAGTGAGGCTTAACTTGAGTCAAAGTCTTTCCCTTTTTAATTCTTTCCCCTTTGTTTTAATACTATTATCTGCAGTTGCTTAAAAGAGCAAAAACTTCATAGCATTTTGAAGTCAAATTAAGGGCATTTCTCTGCAGAGGTTATTTGTTATGTGAAAATTTTCAGTATGTCTGTAGAATGTACAGTTAATTACTTGTTTGTGATTTCCTTGAGCATTAAAGTGATTTCTCATTTTTTTTCGTTAGTACAAAATACCTAATCATTTATCACAAAAATCTACACACTGAGATTGTCCAAAAACTACATTGAATACTCTGAGCTAAATTTAGGCCACAAGCAAATATAAATTTAAAATAGTATTTGTCAATTATAAGACATTCCGAGTGTGTGTGTGTGTGTGTGTGTATGAATCTGTGTGTGTGTGTGTGTGTTATAGCTGTTGATATTTTGCTTTTTATTACCAGGTTCCAGTACAGTGGTCAGATATGGTCACTTTGAAAGCCAGGATGACAAATTATGGATTACCTAGATATCGGTGGCTTACTCATGCTTGGAATTTTTTTCAGAGAGAGGTAAGTGCTGCAACTTCTGAGGTAGAGAGAGTGAAGTAAGTGGTGCACTTTCAAACCAGATGTTTAAAGCTTTGACTTTGGCAATTTCCTCTGTGCTGAAAAATTAAGCCTATGATTCAGTAACCTCCGGTGCAATTCTTTCTTGAAAAATATCTCAAGTAACTTCATGGCCTGATTTTCCTCCCATATATACCATTTCCCCTTTATTTCACATGGTTCACATATATTTAAGAACTTCTGAAAAGCCATTTTGCTAAATTATTGTGAAGTTTTCTTTTTATGAGGGTTAACTTGATAAATATCCAAGTTCCAGACAAATAGATTTTTCATGACTTTTAGAGCTCTCAATATTTTAAACATAATTTTAGTTTTAAAAAAAGGATTGTTCTCATTTGGGACTTTGAAGTCAGTATATCATTAATGGCATGGTCTAGTCAGAAAGACCTTGGTTAAAATCATAGCTGTGCTGCTTACTATTAAGTGAGTTTCTATAATATACATAACCCCGTTAAGTCTTGGTTTTCTCACCTGTGAAATAGTGATAATAAAAATACCTATCTCTTCAGGTTGTTGAGAAGATTAAACGATGTCATAAGTTAGATTTCATTTAGCCTATGGTTATTAACAATAACATTACAAAGTATAGGTGCTTTTAGCATTTCTTACCTAACTGCCATGTAGCACTGCACCCAACCATCTTCTCAAGTGGGGACTGTATTCAGATGTTTAGGTGACTTGAAGTTAACCATTGATCTTGCTTCAAACCAAGCTCTTCTTCCAAGCAGTTTCCTTGTGATTGAAGTGACATTCCCAGATGGATAAGTATTTAATTTCCTTTAATTTATCTTAGTGTTAGGCTGCAAAGCACTTGAGAATTAATATCTGACATGATAGATAGCAAGATCCCTGCTCACTTGCTTTGTCCTGGATATGGGCAGAGGTTCAAGTCCAGGACAATCTCCAAATCTGACTCTCTGTATACAACTGTTGAGATGGTAAAAATTATCATTGTAACACAGATTTCCTGTTTATTTAAGTGCTTCCTAACTTTGTTTATTTATTGTATATTTGTGCTAAAAACAACACAAAGAGAAAATAAGCATTAGGAAATTTATAGTAAGTTATGTCAGCTACTGTCCTGAGTAGATGCTGCCCAGAGCTTGTTATTTTCTGGAATTTGTGATGTAGACAGTGATAATCCAGGTTAAAAAACAAAGTGAGTTTTTTTTTTTTTTTATGGGAGGTGCACCACCAAGATGGACAATGTACAAGTACAGCAAAAGATAGCACACCTATTTTTAGATTTGTTACATGGTAAGTTTCCTCCTCCATTATCATAAGACTGTTTTGTGTAAATGGAGATGGTGAAGACCTCTGAGAACGTGAAAGAGTTTTTTAAATCCCTTGTATTAGTTTGCTATGACTGCTTGCAGATGGCCATCTTCTCCCCGTGTCTTCACATTGTCTTCCTTCTATATGTGACTATATTTAAATATCCTCTTCGAATAAGAACATCAGTCATATTGGATTAGGGCCCACCCTAATGACCTTATTTTAACTTAACAATCACTATTAAACACTCTATCACCAAATGAAGTCACATTCTAAGGTACTGGGGGTTAGAATTTCAACATATGAATTTGGGTGGGGGACACAATTCTAGAATAACCTATATTGCAGAAAGCAACTTTATCAGGTGCCGGTTTCCTTTGCTCCTCATTCAGTGCAATTCTGTGCACGTACCTCAACTTAACAGACTCTCACTTAAGCCCCATTGGCGTTTATTTAATACCTTTTTAGAATACTAACTTTAAAAAATGTATTTATTTATTTATTTTAACACAGTAATTGGAGCATAGGCTTTGGAACAGACTGTGCCACACTCTGGCCTGTAACTTTAGCAAGCTACTTGACCGTCAGAGGGCTCAGTTTACTCATATGTAAAATGGATGGTATTTTCTAGAGCTTGACACATTAGCAAGAGTGGTACTATCTCACAATGCAATATTAAAGGAGACAGGAAAATGACAAGGAGATGTAGACTACAGTAATATCTTGGTATGATGTTGGGCTTACTTAAAGGAGTTCTCAGAAAAAGTTTCAGAATAAATTCAGTATCTTCTGTTGAAGACAGGCAATTCTATACAAATACTTACTAAAATAAAAATAAGTTCATCACTGAACATTATATACTTATAATAAGAAAGAACATTATATACTTATATTTGAGAAAGTCATTTATGTAGAATATCTCATTCCCTGACACAGCCATATAAATAGGCTGTTCCTTGCTGGATGGAGTTAGAGAGTTCCAAGAACTGTTCTGTCATCAACACAGAAAGGACTCATGTCATTAGCAAAGGAGAGAAATGAATTTTCTCTGAGTGTAAGGATTTAAAAAGATGGACATGGAAAGTTAACGTTTCCTTGTTTATGATTTTTATGAAGTGAAGTCTTTATACTACATATATTATTTAAGGATATTTAAAGTATTGTGTGAAATATGTAATGTCAAATTATTGACTAAATTTGTGATGTTGATCGTATACTCATGACTTCGAGAGCAAGTTTAAAGAAGAAAAATATATGGAAAGTATTTTTTAAGTTTCTCAAAATTTTCGTATTACCCATACTGTTCAGTAATTCATCATTTATAATCCTCTTAAGGTGATTTTGTTTCTGTTTAAAAATCAGACATTTAGACCAGTGTAACAACACAGAATACTTTGTAGTATTTTTGTTGTTTCCTTTTGCATGAGAAGTCCAGAATTCTTCAAAATTAATTTTAGTTAAATTTTGAAATGGTGGGGGATTGTGATATTTTATGATACAATGTGAAACCTGAACATAGATTGATCTGTTGGACTGCATGATTTGCATAGCCAGTCACTCGGCAGAGTTCTCAGTGACTGCCCATAGTCCTTGTTTCTGGCTAGAGGGGAAAGAGCAACCTCCCTCTCTACTCAAGGACAGAAGATTATTCATCATAGATAATTGTTCTGAATCTAATCTATAGAGGTCCTTAAGCAGTGCTTTCAAACCTTGATCAGAGAAGGCTTTTGCTAATCTTTGGGGAAATGAGATAAAAAAGAAAAAATGTCAATATAGTTTTTCTTAACTCCAATTTTATTCAAGCTAAAGGCACACCATTTCTTCTGAGATTGTGGTAATAGAATATGAACATTTATTTCAAGAACCTTAGTTGAATAAACACTAATTGGCCAGACCTATGTTTATTTCTTAAAGTTTTTGGATATTTTACTAGCTGAGGAATCGATGTCTGCTAACTTTTTGTGATGTGGGCTTTGGTCGACACATGTTTTTACAAAGATTACAGAAACTTTTAATATAATATTTGAATATGTTGAGCAATAGAAAAGTTTGATTAACTGGCCCTTGGTGGTTAGAGGTTTAATGATAAAGATAAAGTAGGTGTCACCTACTTGGGTTTGTTAGTGTGTATGTTCAGTCTGTTGCTATGTATAGTCCCTTGTAGACAAGCTTACAGCTAGGGAGTGAGTCTCAGTCATGCCTGATTTGTTTTGATGTGTTATGGGCATTATTACTCAGAATTCTTCCATTATGCAATGGTTAGCCATGGTGTTCCTTTACTACATTTCTATCATCAACACAGACTGTACACATATCATTAGGTGATGACAGATGTAGCTCTGGGTACAAAAATTTAAAAAAACGGATGTCTAATCTCCTATAAGTTAAGAAAATAGTTTTGTGGTTTCTGAGGCTGACTAGTGATTTTTTTTTTTTGCAGTTTAAGTGCTGTGGAGTGGTATATTTCACTGACTGGTTGGAAATGACAGAGATGGACTGGCCCCCAGATTCCTGCTGTGTTAGAGAATTCCCAGGATGTTCCAAACAGGCCCACCAGGAAGATCTCAGTGACCTTTATCAAGAGGTAAGGCCATATATGGTTAATTTATTATGGATAAATATTTTCTTAGGAATAACTTTAAAGAATCAACAATATGCCAATGAAATTTTCCTTCTCTGTCTAAATATAAAAGGCCTTAACATTTTCTCTGATATGGGGAGAAGAAGAAGAAAGCTTTAAAAAAATATAAAAATCTAAACACTAATCACATTTTAACAAAGGGAAGTGGGAAAGACCACGTTTTGTAATTAATTGGATTTTGAACTGTTTTGTTTTGAATCAAGTTGCGACTGCTTGGGGATCCTTTGAAACAGACACAGGCAGAGTATGTAGCTCACACTAGATATGCAAGAAATGCAGGGTTTGGAGTTCCTGGACAGAATACGTATTTTAAGAGCCTCCACATAGACCACCAACACATAGAAGGGGGGAAAAAAGAACCTCTCCAAAGAAAACGCTACCGTGCTACTCTTCAGCTCCCCCTGCTGGCTAATGATTAGTGATGCCAGTTTTAGTTCACTGATTAAGTTTTATGCTCCCTGGCAGTAAAATCAATCCTCATGTGCCCAAGAAATGTACATACTTGTGTTTTCTGGGAGAACTGATCAGAATAATCAGTTAATCCATTTTAGGAGAAGTTTTCCTATTCATTCATTTTTACTGGTGATTTTCAAACTTTGTTAGCAGTAACATTCTATTTTCAAATTAAAATCTAAGACTGCGCTGTCCTGTATGATAGCCAAATAGCTACATGTGACCATTTGAATTAAAATTAATGAAAATTAAATGTCTATTCCTCTGTTGCACCAGCTACATCTCAAGTGCTCAACTGCCGCTTGTGAGTAGTGGCCCCTGTCCTGGACAATGCAGCTATAAGACATTTCCTTCATCACAGAAAGTTTTGTTAGGCAGTATTTATCTGGAATGGAAATGCAAAATGTGAATCAGATAGAAGGGAAACTGCTTAGGCTAAGGGGTTGGGATCATTCCCCAGATACATCTTTAGTCAAGTACCTGGTATCACAAGGTGCTGCTCACACTATTCATAATATAAAGCATGTGTATATAGTAGGGCTATAAAGAATGAACACAAACTACATCAGGATTTATAATACATGCATTTTGATATATTTCAAGGTAGTTATCTTAGGAGGCTATACTTTTTTCCCCTAGGAATACTACCATTCAAAGCATCTCTTAGACTGTCTGCCAAAGCAGTTGTTGAGATGGGCAGTCAATTGATATTGTAAATTAATTAATTTGGATGTTGTAATTAATTAAAAGAATGCTGTACCACCTACACAAGTGATCCATTATATTCATGTCCTAGATATGAGTAACTCTGGGCTGTTACTCATCTCTCAGAGGACAAGAATATGTCACCATTTAAGGATATCCCAAATAAAGTGCTTTGGACTCTGAAGGCATGCCCCAAAGGAGAGTGCCAAGTATTTTTTAGGAGTTTAAAAATTGTTATAATTTCCTAGAGCTGCCATAACAAAGTCCCACAAACTGAGTGGCTCCGACAACGTACATTTATTGTCTCAGGGTTCTGGAGGCTAACTCCAAGATTAAGGTGTCAGCAGGGTTGATGCTTCTCTCCTAGCTTCTGGTGGTGTGCTGACAATTTTCCCGGTTCCTCGTCTTTTAGAAGCATCACCCTGATCTGTTTCATCTTCACATGGTGTTCTCCTTGTGTGTGCGTCTCCCAATTTTCCCTTTTTATAAGAACAACAGTCATATTGGACGAGGGGCCCACTTTCCTCCAGTCAGACCTCATCTTAGTTACATCTGCAACAATCCTACGTTCCAATAAGATCACATTCTGAGGTACTAAGCTCTTTAACATATGAATTTTGGGAGGACATAATGCAACCGATCACAAGGATTATGGAAACAATTGAATAATTCAGGCTTTTTATTTTAAAAGATGATCAGAATACTTTTTGTCATACTCACACTGCTGAGAAGCATTGTGTTTGGATGTTACTGTTTTATACATACTTTGTTTAGAAACATTTGGCTTTGAATGAAAACGAGTACACAAGATATAGTTTATTGAACAGAAAGTTGTTGGGTTAGTGTCTGTAGGTTCTTCAGTGATTATGGCACTGAACCTAGTTCTGTTGTTTTGTGTGAAAGCTAAATATTGGCTAGTGTTTGTAGTAGCAATCATCAACTAATAAATGCAGCAAACTCCTGCTTATTCCATAAAACAGAAAACAGTACTAATATTTCTGAGGTAGTATTATATAGAAATATATTATGGATATTCAAATATACTATAACTCACTATTAGACATTAAAAGAACAGATGGCTGCAGTACAGGTAGAAGTATAGATGTGTAAATTGAAACCTACTAAATTTCCTAGTGTGAATTGTCCATCTGCTAGTTTTTACCAGTAGTAAGTCAATATGGACAATTATTGGGCCACAACATTATGATATAATTTGTATCTGCTTTAGGGATTAATACTGATGCTATGATTATAACTACTATTGATCATGAGGTCAACTTACCAGATCTTCCCATAAAGTCTGAATATGGACTAATTCTCTTCAGTTTTACTTTATTTAGCTGAAGACTGTCCTTCATTAAACATTTAATATAATTTTATTGTTGTAAAAATACAATTCATCTTTACTAGTTTGTCTTAGATTGTTTTTACTAATAATACTACTTTATAATGGGATGCTTTACTTTCAGGCTATCTATAATTGCTTGCTTCATGAATTTTGAAATTGAAACAAGCCATACTATTGTGCATGTGCAAGTTGATAGCCCAGATTATTTTGAAAATTTCTCATATTTTTATCTAAAGAATTTTAATAGTAAGCTGGCATTGTCAGCCATGAGATGTTCTTTAGACACAGACTTCCAGCTAAGATGGGGGCTTATTATATCAGAGTAACCTGCTTTTGCATTTTACAACTAATAACATATACTGATATTGGTAATGATATAGTATGCAATTATATGCATAGTTGACTTACAAAAGAGGATCATATAGTAGTTTTATGGCATAAGTACAATTAAATCTATAATTAAAAATAAGACATAATTCCACTTTGCCCTGGAGAACATATGTTTCCTAATTACAGTGTGTCCAGAGATCGTTCAGTAGGAAGATGAGGGTTCTAAAGGGAGAAATAAGTGAGGAACAGCTGGAGGTATTTGGGATGTTTATTCAGATGTTGAGAGCACTGAAGGGAGATAGTTGAGATGTCTTCAAATATTTCAAAGTTCATAATTCAGAACAGGAACTAGACTTACACATTGTTGCTCCAAGGGCCAGAAGTTACAGGAAGGAAATTTTGAATCAATAGAAGGAAGACCTTGCTCATCAAAATCCGTCCAATTGTGAGACAGGTTATCTTGTAAAATAACGAGTGTCTCATCACTAAAAATATTGGAGTCAAGGTCAGATAACCATGTCATTGGTAGTGTAGAATGGTTTTTTAAATTAAGAATGAATCCAGACTAGATGAACCACAAGGTCTCTCTTATCTTTCATATTCTGTAAGCTCAGAGATAAAAACTGGCTTTCTTCCTGCAATCATTCTTCAGTAGTCTGAAATCAAGGAAATAAATCATTCTCAACCATCTGGTGGCCTGCATGGTCCCTGACCCAATAATATTTTATGACGCATTTGGAAACCTGTGAAAAATGACAGCAGAAATATAGCGACAATTGCACATTTAGAAACATTCAGGAGCCTTGTTAGGTTTGGCACACAGCTCTTCAAATATCCATAATAAGCTACAAACTTATATTAAAGTATACGTTTAAAAATCTGTAATGAAAATACCTCTGACCCTCAGTTTGGAACTATCACATTCACTCATTCAAAATGATGATAGGATAACCAATATTCATTCAAAATATTTTGTGATTGCCTACTGGGTTCCATTTGCTCTTCTAAATGCTAGGGATATAGTGGAGAGTGTTGCAGACAAAAATTTCTTCTCCTTTGTAACTTATATTCTGGTTATGGATACATACGTTTAACAAGAAAAAAAAACAGCAATAGAAAATAATTTCAGGTGATGGTAAGCACTTTGAAAACTGAACAGGGTAATGTGCTGCAGTTTTGTTGGTGAGGGAGTTACTTAAGATAGATTGTTAGGAATAGACCCTCTTCTGTGTGGGTGATATGTGAACTGAGACCAGTTGAAGCAGCCATGCTGGGGAACAGTGTTCTTGGCCGAGGAAACTGCAAGTATAAAGGCCCACCCTTGAGTGGTCTGGGCCCGTGATTGCTGACAGCCCACTCCCATGTTCTTTGGAATCACCTGTGTAACCACACTCTAAATGCGAGATGTAAGAATTGGCCTTGGCAAAATATCAGACTCAGATTTAAGTTGGCAAAGCATAAGCCTATGGTATCTCTTGTCTTCTCTCACGTGCTGAGTTTTTCATCATATCAGTTACTGAAGTGCAGTGTCTTGACTTGATTTGGAGAAGAGAAGCATAAATCAAAGACATAAAGACAGCGGTTAGAAAATAAGTCTTTATAGAGCAGGGACTCTCAACCTCTTGCCCAGGGACCGGGGCGCTTCTTGGATGGACTTCAAGGAAAAAGTGTTACTGCAAAAATTGTTTTCAACATTTTATATCCATTTTTTTCTAGGAAATAAGAGCCATAGCTTTCATCAGCTCTTCTTGGGGTTCCATATGTAAAAGAATGGAAAAACACGGTTGTAAAGAATAGTTGCAGCACTTACTGTCTCAGATAGGAAACTTAGCATAAATAGCCCCTCAAAAAGGCTGAAATGCCATTTTCCTCCTCTCTGTGCTACATCAAGAAAAATAAATGGAAGTAAACAGGCTCACAACAGGCTCTGCTTCAAATGGACTGACTCAAAATGTAAAACAAAGAGGGACAGAACGTCAACTAAAATATACCTCCAGAGACACGTTTCCTTGTTTAGTAGTTAGAAGCTTTCTTCTGTTCAAATATATTGGATGCTTCTTCAGAAAAGTAGTATTCTCACAGATGTATGTACGGGCTGGACGCAGACATGTCTCCACACTTGTGTGCCTTTGGGACACCTTTCCTTTAGACCCTGAGACTTTCTGTTTTCCATGTGTTGGGTGTGAGTTTTAAATAATCTTAAAAATTTCTACTTTGACAAACCCATGTGTGCCTCTTTATAAGTTTATTCATTTCTCTCCCAGTGCTAGAAAACATCGATGAATAAAGGAAATTGGGAAGTACAGGGGTGTGGTTGTGAAGGGACGTGACCTTCTTCTCTGAGTCTTGGCTTACAGGAAAAAGAACCTCATGATGACAAGTGAGTGTGGGTTACCAGTGCTCACAGGAGGCAAACAGACTTGTAGAGGTGCTACTCCAGGGTAAAAGTGAGGGTAGCTCATGTTGCTAAAGAAAAAACAAATCATTTAATGACACTTGTTAAAGATGATAAGGAGCCGGTTACGGCTGTATTCCCAGCACTTTGGGAGGCTGAGGCAGGTGGATCACTTGTGGTCAGGAGTTCTAGATCAGCCCAACATGATGAAGTCCTAACTCTACTAAAAATACAGAAATTAGCTGGATTCTGTGGTGCATGCCTGTAGTCCCAGCTACTTGGGAGGCTGAGGCAGGAGAATCGCTTAAACCTGGGAGGTGAAGGAGAATCTCCTCAAACCTGGGAGGTGAACCTAGGCGGGGAAGCTTGCAGTGAGCCTAGATTGTGCCACTGTGCTCCAGCCTGGGCAACAGAGTGAGACTTTGTCTCAAAAACAAAAAAATGATGATGAGGAAAACTTTATTTCAGCGGGGATTATCGGGATAGGAATAAGGCCACTGCAGTGTGGTCTTGCAGGAGGGGAGACAGATTAGGCTCAATTCAGAATATAACATGGGAAAGTGGGAATTTATAGTCAAGGAACAGGTTGGGGGTCCGAGGATGGAAAATCATTAAGAGGAAACATGGTGAGGGATGAGATTCTGGCAAACCTTACCTAACAAGACTTGTACTAAAGGCAGGCCAGGGTGATCAGACATTTCTTGGACGATAGGTGGAGAAGGAAGAAGCCAGTTAGATATCAAGGATGATAAAGTATGAAGAATGGGGAGTCTCCGTAAACCAACTTACCAAGATTCTTGCTAAAATTGAACAATGCAGAGACAAACTCCAAAGTCCAAACGTCAAGGTTCAGTTGAAAAAGAACTCAGTGGAGTCTGAATAGAGTTTGGTCATGGAGAGAAACTTTATCAGTGGTGAACCATATGAGATGGGCTGTTTGAGGGTTTTATTCTCTCAGTTGAGTGTTGTACGATGTTTGAGTTGAGAGTCATGAATTCACACTCTGAGCCCTCATCCTGATTAGAAATACTGCCCTCACCTGTCTCCTCTATACTCTGCTGTCCTTGGCAAATGATATTTGTTTTGTAACCAATCTTTTTTTCTGGGCGATGTTTTAGTTCTCAACACTTTTTGTTAACACTCCTTTCCTGCTAACATCTTTGACTAATTAGAAAGATGAGCCAATAGTGTATGTCTATTTGTTTTGACTGACAGAAATAACTTTTGCTTTATAATTTTCATATACAACATTATATTATCATAAATGTTTCCTCCTCACTCCTGAGCCATAAGTGGAGACCTGACAGAGTGGTGTGGGAATAAAAGGCCATGATTGGGGGTGGACTTGGCCTTCTGGCAAGCTCCACTTAGATATAAGGTCAATTGTTTTTTCCCAGACAACCCAGCTCTCTGGTTATTAGTAGTATTCTACTTCAGACCAAGTAAATTGCCACACTTGAAACAAAAAATTAGGGGCAAGTATTAAAAGAGAAGGCGGACACAGGGAGTGAGAGGTCATAGCTTAGACCTCCAGCTAGGTACTGGCTAGTTACACCAACATGGAAGTTGGTCAAGTCTGCCTAGAACAGATTCCCCACATCAGTGACTAAAAGAAAAGGTAGGAATTAGAAAATCTTTAAGTCGGCACAAAAAAAGGGAGCATGAGACACAGCAGGCAATCCTCAATTGCTATTGTCTTTATGATTGAGATACACAATGGGAACACATAGCAGTGGTAGTAACTCTTTGGGCTTCTAATCTTAACAAATAAGTATCTGTAAGCCACATGCAGAAAATATTAGGGTGGCACAGGGCTGAAAAGGGCATTCCCAGCCAAGAAACAATGGGGCACAGTTAGAGCTGGAAGCAAGAGAGCACGGCTGGAGCACGGGGTGTGAGAAGGGCCACGTTTACAGGGATACAGAGGACAGGGGTTGGATTCTGAAGAGTCCTGTACGTCCTGATAATACGTGGGTATTTTATACTGAAGTCTGTGAATAGTTGCCAAATAAAAAGGGAAACATATTCACAAATTTGAGGCATTACTATAAAAAGATGGTTTAGGACAATGTAATCATAGGATTCTGATTTTTTAATAATGAAAGTTTGTTCTCAGATAAACATCCATAAAGCCTCCTGCTCAGACAGTCAACAGTAGGTAGTTTGCAGTTTGCAGGCTCAGTGATTATTTAGATGGAATACCTCAAGAATTTCCATTCTCAGGGTTCTTTTATATAAAGTCAAAGATGCTCCCTCCTGTCTCTCTACTGATTTCATTATCTCCTCTGCAAGTAGCTGCTGATGGGATCTGGTTGACTCTGACTTGCGGTGGTATTTGTTTTATCATTCAAAGCCCTGCGGGATCAGTTTGGGCTTGGTAGGGGGGAAGATCCATTTTTATCTTCAGGCTTTGCTTGATCCTATCAGGTCTTAAACCATTCTGCCAGTTTTGTTTCAGGTATGCAAATGCATTCTTCTTCTCTTTCACTCTCTTTCTCGACATCATTCAATTGTGAGTTTCCTGTTCTCTATTCTCTATTCAATCAAATGATATTTCCTTTTGGACTCTATTAGTAGAGACTTGAAAATTTTGCCCTTAAAATTTATGGACGTGAAAGCCATGATAGTGTTTTGACCTGAAAAGCTACCTTATGAAATAACAGTTTTAGATTTAAGCTTAAACGTCATGCTGTTGGCATTGTAGAGAATGAGTTGAGGTGGGGAATTTAAGCTGAAGACTGGGTCTTAAGGCAGAGAAATTGAGGTAGGAAACTGTAGCAGATAACTCATGCTATGGTAGGGGCTGGAATTCAGGTTGTGGCGTTTAGTATGGAGAGGAAGGAATGAATGTGAAAGATATGTCAGCGGTAGAATGAACAGGACTGGCTTATAAATTGGCTGTGGGGAGTGAACGACCGGGAACTTGCAAGCATTCTTGACTTTGATTTGGACTCTCACAGATGAGGAAGCTATTTACTGAAGGGAGAGGTTAGAGTTGGTTATTTTCATTTTGGAAATACTGGATTTAAGGTTCTTGTCAGGTATTCCATTTGCAGAAACCCAGGAGGCAATATGAGCTTCGGAGACAGAACTCAGATAGAGATACGGATTTTGTGTGTACTAATTAAGGAAAGTGCTAACTCAAAATACAATGACTTGGATAAGCTGGGAGTTTGTTTCTCTTTCATAGACCAATGACCTGATCTACGCCTCCAGGCAGCTCTGCTGCACAAGTTCATCCAGGGGCCAGAATGATGAGACAACTTTGCCTTTTAAATACCTTGTCTTCCAAAGTTGGTCTCCAGTTCTAGTCATGGAGAGAAAGAGAGTGAGAAGGAGAACTCCCAATGCATGAAGGCCTACACTCATCACCACTGTTCAGATTTTGTTGGCAGGAACTCACATGGCTTTGCTTAGCTGCAAGGGAGGCTGGAAAATGTGGTCTGGCTAGGAAGCTATGTTCCATTTTTTCTTTTTTTTTTTTTTTTTCTTTTTTTATTTTTAGATGGAGTCTCACTCACTCTTTCGCCCAGGCTTTGGTGCAGTGGCACGATCTCGGCTCACTGCAAGCTCCACCTCCTGGGTTCACGCCATTTTCCTGCCTCATCCTCCTGAGTAGCTGGGACTACAGGCGCCTGTCACCACACCAGGCTAATTTTTTTGTATTTTTAGTAGAGTCGGGGTTTCACCATGTTAGCCAGGATGGTCTTGATCTCCTGACCTCGTGGTCTGCCCCCCTCAGCCTTCCAAAGTGTTGGGATTACAGGCGTGAGCCACTGTGCCTGGCCAGAAGCTATGTTCTTACATACACATTAATTACTGTGGATCAAATGGAGGACAGACTGGGTGGGTAGGTGGGTGGATGGACTAAGTTTACACAGGTGTCATCAGTGTACATGAGGCAATGAAGGTATGGAGGGAAATAAGACCACACCAGGAAATGATGCAATACATGCAGCCAAGGACAGAACTCTGTGACCTGCCAACACTTAAGGGCAGAGATACTGTTTTGAGATGGTGACTACATGGTAAAGAGCAAGCTGAGTGTAGAGATTTTTTTCTTCTACATCCCAGTTCCCTTATCTCTACTAAGATATTAATAGTACCCACATCATTGTAATATACAAAGATAAATTGAGATACGACATGAGAAACTGTTAGTATACCACTTACCACAGTGGTAGCTGATGACAATAATAACAATAATTTATTAAGGTATTTATTGAAGTAAGTAGAAAATGTATTGATCTATGATTAGATTTTTAACTAGCTAAATTGCCCTTAGTTTTGCTTGAAATGACAGGGAAGTGTGTATTTTCTGGTTATGTGCGTTTGTGCTGGCTGAAGGTAGATTTTCAGGTCAAAGTTTCTGGGACTTGGTCCAGTTTCTCTCTTTGCTTGTTTTAACACCCTCCAACTTCTTATAGATGCAAATTTAAGGTACTCAAATGGGCCCCCATGAGAGAAAATGTGCGCAGGAGGGGTTTGTGAATAAACTCTGCTCCGTCAGCCTGCTGGAACTGACCTAACTAGTGAGCATGGAGCCTTCCGGGTTTTTTGATTTTAGCCTCTTTGTAACTACATTTTTTTTGGTAAAAATGAAAAATGATCAGTAAATGCAGTCTTTTACGTTTCTTTATTCTACCTATGTAATAGGGATATTGTGAGGGTTAAATGAGATATGAAGATCTTTCATATATTAATAAATAATAAGATGACTTTTTTCTACTGCATTTCCTATGCACAGATTTAGTTATCTTTCTGTTCTCCTAAGAGACAGCTAAAGAACAGAAAGTCTTGTAGTGAATTTTATTGCTTGCTGCTTTTCTTAAAGGAAGCATTATTTCCCTGCAGAGCTTAAGATTATCAGTGGAGAACTTTTGCTCTAACCTGTTTAAATCTTGTGAGCTCATTAACTGCTATCATTTACTTCAATTCTAGAAGAAAGAGGATTGAAGATTGTATATTTGCATCTGATAATCGATATAGGTATTTCAAACTTGAGAGTGATGTTTATTTACAAAAACATTAATATTGGCATGTATTGGCACCTAGATTTTATTTATACTTTATCTTGGTAAGCACATTAAAAGGCTGCCCGACTTTTTGATGTGGCCTGTGAATATTGAGTACTGAAAAGCCATGGGTGTTCTTCCAATTTTTGAAACTCATTTTGGAGATAGATCAGAGAATAATTTCAAGTGTATAATTTCCTCAAGTGAAATGAGGCATCCTGACATGCTTTCAAATAGATTCCAGGAAATGTAGGGGATTTGTGATTTTTCTTTTGATAAAGGTAGTGTTATTATTTACAGCTAATGCTTGACAAGAATTTTAATATTGTAGCAAGTAAAGTAGGTTGGCCAACGTGTCTTATTCATACCTTTGAATTATCTGAAGTTATTAACATAGGGCTAACCTACCTTTTTTTAGGAAGAAAACATTTTCAAGTAAAATTAATTCAGAGTATTTTATTTTGAGAAAAGCAACTAAGTAAACTTTGGTTCTTTCCTATTCTGAATAAAATACTCTTTGTGAAATGAAATGCAGTTTTGAATTGTATCATTTGTCTCTCTTTTTACTCTACAGAAATGTTTGTTTATGTAGCGAAATATCTATAAATAGTATAATCAATACATATGAACACATCTATGTTTTTTATCTAGACTTAATGTCTTACTTTTCAAGACAAGCTCACACTGAAAAATGTAAACCTTATGCATAATTATTTGACTGGCTCAAAATATGCTCAGGGTTATGTTCAGGTTGAATTACTTCAATAAGAATGATTCAGAACAGAAAGAAAACCCTGGAGCTATTTCAATGAAGAATTTACAGAGTGACTGAGGAGGTCAATCATCTTACACAGACACATCTGGAAACATACTGACTGTCCTCTCAAGAAGAGAACTATTCTTTGCAAAGTTGGTTCTTAACTTTAAGTACTTGTGAAAATGATTCACTGATATTCAGCATGACACCTATGTTAGGCAATTCTTGCATTGCTACAAATAAATACCTGAGACTGGGTAATTTATAAGAATAGGGGTTTAATTGGCTTATGGTTCTGCAGGCTGTACAGGAAGGGTAAATGATAATGGTTTCTGCCCCTGGGAAGGCCTCAAGGAGCTTTGAGCATGGTAGAAAGCAAAGCGGCAGCAGGCACATCACATGGCCAAAGTGGGAACAGGAGACAGAGATGGGGGGCGGTGCTATGCAGTTTGTTTTTTTTTTTTTTCTACTTTATGTTCTAGGGTACATGTGCACAACGTGCAGGTTTGTTACATATGTATACATGTGCCATGTTGGTGTGCTGCACCCATTAGCTCGTCATTTACATTAGGTATATCTCCTAATGCTATCCCTCCCCCCTCCCCGCTCCCCACAACAGGCCCTGGTGTGTGATGTTCCCCTTCCTGTGTCCAAGTGTTCTCATTGTTCAATTCCCACCTATGAGTGAGAACATGCGGTGTTTGATTTTCTGTTCTTGCGATAGTTTGCTGAGAATGATGGTTTCCAGCTGCATCCATGTCCCTACAAAGGACATGAACTCATCCCTTTTTATGGCTGCATAGTATTCCATGGTGTATATGTGCCACAATTTCTTAATCCAGTCTGTCACTGATGGACATTTGGGTTGGTTCCAAGTCTTTGCTATTGTGAATAGTGCTGCAATAAACACACACTTTTAAAGAAACAGATCTTGTGAGAACTCCGTTATCACCAAGAGGATGGCCATTCATGAGGGACCTACCCCCGTGATCTAAACACCTCCCACCAGGCCCTGCTTCCAACACTGTGGATTACATTTCAACATGAGATGGGTGGGGACAAATGTACTAATTTTATCAACGTCTGTCTGCTGCAAGTTTCTACCTGCCTAATGAGTCAGCAAAGAAATATTTAATTGCATGACTATAGAGAAATTTGTGCTTTTACTTACATAATTATACTCTGTATCTTTTAAAATTGAATTTATTAAAGGATATGGGGCAGTATACAACAAAAATACAGTAAATTAATAATAAAATAGAAACAGAATTGGAAAGTCAAGGTGAAAGGAAAGAGTAAGTAGATGTGCTTAACATGAAGATAGACACAGTTGCTGTGGTTGAGTGTCCTGTTTGCCTCTCAGCTTTCTGACAGCCTGGGTGAAAAGGAGATACAATCATTACCATAATTCTAATGTTAGGAGAGCAAACATTCTAACCTCAAAGGGAGCAAAATTCTAAATATTTTATCCAGTGGGATTTTATATCTACTACTTTATTGAGAAAAAATATCTTCAATATCATTTTTCACAAATTTTATAGAGCAGTTTCTTATGGTGTTTTCCAATATATACCCTTAAAATGTACCTTGGTAGAAAATAATATGCAAAGGCATAAGTTAATATATTGCAAGTTGGCACATTTTGGTGACCTGGTTTGATGGATGGACATAAAGTACTATAATGTCAACTGATTTCATTTCTTTTAGATAATCTGTAGTTGACACCTCTTTTGGAGAGACTCTTGATAGAGAAGCATAAAATATAGTTTAATGAATTCTGATGACAAGTTTAAGGACTGAAATTCTGCCTTGTTTGAGGAGTTATCTGTATGCTTTTTAAACAAAATGAGGAAATGATCACCTGATATTTTGCCATAAAAATGGAGGAGTCTAACTAGGACCTTTGCTTGGAATAAAGCATACTTGCCTACCTGAGTGTGAAGATAATCTTCAGGGACCAGTGATCTGGAAGGACACCAAGTCCCAACTATGTGAAATGTCAATACAATTGCATGTCTACATTTCTGGGCAACCGAAAAAGCTTTTTTTGTCATTGGAATCCAAAGTCATTTTCAATAACCTTGATTGTCTTAATATTTCATTGCATTTTATATTTTTTTAAAGTTACAAATCAATGTCATTTTCACAGAAACATTGACAGAATCAACACAGTCTAGAAAAGGATCGACAGAATGATGAAGTGTACATATTTTGGAAAACTTGAAGACTAGGACTATTTAGCCTGGAGAGGAGAATAGTTAAAGGGAAAGAGATAATAAATTCTTCAGCTGTGACTCTCTACCTTATGGAAAAGGGAAGGGTTGAGAGCAGAGTTAGAACCAGTGCATCCTTCCTTACGAAGAAGTCAGGTTCCAACAAGGAAGTGCTTGTCAAAAATTAGTGTTGTTCCAGTGTGGATAGGACTGTCTAGTGAGGTGGGGAGTCCCTCTCATTAGAACTGCAGTTTCATTCATTGTTTTTTTATTCCCCTGTGAGTCATACTTTTTTGTTTGTTTGCATGTCTTATAACTGTTTTTTTTTTTTTTTTTAAGAGAACAGGATGTTTTAAATAATATAATGTGACAACTCAGAAAATCAGATTTTTCCACCTCTCCAACATTTGCTGTTGTTTATTTGTTGGTTCGATAGCATTTTCTAAACGAATTCTCTAAAGGCTGTATTCTTTGTCACATGTGGTCATTGAAGTTTCTGCTCAGTTAGCTTAGTGGTCAGTTAATGAACGGACAGAGATTTCCTTAGATGCCTTAGATACCTAGAACCAGCGAGTCTCCTGGCCTTTACCAAGGGTGCACAGAGCTTCAAGGTCAGCCAGAGGAGAGATCTTAGGATCTTTGCAGATCTTTCCTGGGCCTATGCACAGCCCCTGAATCTAAGCACAGCCCTATTCATGTGTGTAATTTCCGAGATCCCCACGAATATGCCAGAGCTTTGTCAAGCCCCCTTGTGCACAACTGTTACCAACTGCCTCAGGCAGCCTCAGAGATCAATAGTTACCTCTAACTGTCGTCGGAAACCTCCTGGGTGGGGCGGGGGGGAGGGACCAGAGGCTTTCCCTAGTCGAGCTTCAAGTTCAGGTCAAATAAAGACATCCTTCTGAGTGGGGTCTTCCAGGGAACCGCCAGATCAGCCATACAATAACAACCGTCTGGGAATGGGGCCTTGAAGGAGCTGCAACCCCATTCTGCGCCCTCTGGTGGCGGCTAGGCTGCCAGTTCTCACCAGGATTGCAGGCTCTTGGCTTTCCAGGCTACCAAGGGGAGCAGGGATGGGAATAGGGCAAATGAAAATTCCATAGCGCTTGCTGTTCCTAATGAGATTCGGCGGCTTTTCGTGAATAAACGCTCCTCAGATTGCTGCAAGACTTTGGTTAATTTCCAGAATTCTAGAAAAATTGAGGCTAACAGTTTTTTGCCAGTGTTTTCATTGCTTACATGAGTAGAGATTCTTTGGAGGTCCTTTCCATGCCAGTTTTGCTATGTCACTGTACAAGTGCTTTTTTGCCATATTTTTAAAAGATAAAAAGTTGAATTCATTACTTCCAAGGACCCCTCCTATTCTAGAGTGTTCCGTATTAATAGGTCTCATTCCCCAACCATCCTAGGTGATAGAATTTACTGTACCATTTTAAAAATAAATATGATTGTTTAAGATACACTGAAATAGACTTTGAACAGTGCCAAGATATGAAACATAATAAACTTTACTTAATTATCAACTCTGCCTTGTTTTATTCCCAGATTTGAAAAGGAAATATTACTTTTCTGGCACAGTTTCTTAACTTAAAATGAATTAGTCTAAAGGGGTAGGAGATCTTAAGACAATAGAGATACAATGTAAGCCCCAGACACTATTGAAAGGGTAAACATCAAGTAATTTACTGACAGCATTTCACAGAATTGAATCATCAGCATATATATTTATTGAACGGTTTACTTTTTTGAGTAACTAATACATTGTTATTAATTATAGTCACCACGTTGTATTGTAGACCTCTTGAACTTATTCCTCCTAACTGGAATTTTGTATCTTTGGTTTACCTCTAATTCTTTTGTTTGCTTTTTTTTGTTTTGCTTTGTTTTGTTTTGAGGCAGGGGCTCACTGTGTTGCCCAGGCTGGAGTCCAGTGGGGCGATCTCAGCTCACTGCAACCTCTGCCTCCTGGGTTCAAGCAATTCTCATGTCTCAGCCTCCAGAGTAGCTGGGATTACAGGCATGCACCACCATGCCCAGCTAATTTTTGTATTTTTAGTAGAGACAGGGTTTCACCTGATGGCGAGACTAGTCTTGAACTCCAGACCTCAAGTGATCTGCCCGCCTTGGCCTCCCAAAGTGCTGGGATTACAGGTGTCAGCCACCACGCCCAGCCAGTTTACCTCTAATTCTGAAATCTGTTATAATTATTATTAGTAAAATATTAATATATTCATGCTAATTCTTTATTCACTAAAGGTCCATTTTTGTACTAAGTACTGAGAACATAGGTAAGGAATCAGCTAAACATGATCCAAGGCTGTTTTATATCAATTTCTTCAAAGATAGATGTGAGAAAATAGTGCCACATTATTTGGTAATGATGTTAAATGAAGTTGCTATGCAAATTATTTTCCAGATGTCTGAAGCCAAACCTTTTTAACTTAACAAATTTTGAGGTGACTCTTCTCAAACGATGTAAAACATTTCTCTGCTTCATCAGGAAGCTAATGATCTAATGTCTCAGTAGCAAGTAATCATTTTGGACAGTTATCTCATTGTCCTGTAAAACAGTGGCAGCCACCTTGCTCTTGTAGGGTAGAGCTGAGCAGAAGTACTCACTGGTGACATAATGCTGTGCTGCTGGTATTTTCATACTCTTTCATGAAGTGTTGTGCCTCATATTTTTCCATTAATATCTGCTAATCATAGATTTTCCATCTATTTTTAATTTGATCTTTCTACTTTATAATCTGTGAACTGACATATGAGACAAGAGATTGTACCTGTTGGGTTCTTAACATTTATGAGGCACTATCCTAAGTGTTAAAATGTATCTGTGCATTTAATCCTCCCAACATCTCAGACAGGTAAGCACTATTATCATCTATGTTTTTAGACAAGAAAACTGAAGCACAGAGAGATTAAGTAACTTGCCCCAAATCATGTAGCAGTTCATGATCTTAACCATTATACTATACTGTTGAAGTGGCATCGTCCATCCTGGGTAATACCCAAGGTTAGTTGTCTCAGGCCAAGGAAATCAAGGATGTGAACACACAGGGAGTGAGGTTAAGAGTGGAGGTTTAATAGACGCAAAAAGAGAAGAGCTCTCTCCTGCAGAGAGGGTTCCTGAGTGGGTTTTCTGGTCCACAGCAAAATGCAGCGGGTTTTATAGATAATCTTGAGGAGGCAGAGTCTGATTTACCAGGGCACGAAAGATTGGTCGGATCAGGTGTACCATTTGCATGGTGCATGAAAATCTGGCCACCCCCACCCTAATCTTTTATTATTCTGATGGGTTCTGTACTTGGCTGGCACCATGTTACCTGTTTCTTTACTGTATACACAAAGACAAGGGAAGATGGAGCCTCCATGTTGAACATACCTGGCCCCCAGGTAGCCTTTTTCTATTGGCACAGCTGCTGGCATTCACCTGTGCAAGCTTCCCGCTTGCTTGTCTATGTCTACAGCTCGATTTTTCAGGCAGTTCTTTTAATGATTTTGGAGCTGCTTTTTGTTAAAAGGAAAATTCCGCCAAGGACTCCTTTACCCTCACTATCTGCCTAAATAATTTCTATCTGCTGTATCACTGTGTCATTTAAAATTGCTTATTAAAATGACACATAAACCTAAGAGTGAATGAGCTCTCATAGAATATTTGAGTGGAACTGTTTGAAAAATACTTAAATTTTGGTGAGTTGTCTTTGTGATGTCTATGTTAGTTTCCCACAGAATGTATATGTATGTCTGTGTTTGTGCAAATTTCTTGTGTTTGTATCAAATAGGTTAAGGTGGCCAGAGAAGCAACTTTACCAAATCAGTGTTAAGTATTATTAAATCATGAACAGTGTGTGCCAGATCTGGCCTAATGCCTTTTTGTGTGTTTGAAGTTTCACTGGAACCCAGCTACATTCATTCATTCACTTACCACCTATGGCTGCTTTCTTGTGACAGTGGCAGGGATGAGTAGTCATAGAGACCATATGGCCCACAAAGCCCAAAATATTTACTATCTGGCCATCTGAAAAAAGAAAACAAGTAAGTCAACCCTTGCTTTAGATGTTGGGTTTTATACCAGTGGGTCTCAACTTCAGGTTTTGAGAAAGACAAAAGAAGGGGTTGGCTCATTGGAATCAGCTGGACAAGATTTTCAAAAGCTACACACTTCCCTTTCTCCTTCTTCTCATCAGCTTTCCCTGTTGAGAACCACTGTCTTAAACTTTATGATCCAAATGATTTCATTAACTGATACAGATTGTTTGCTTTCATTAACTATTTTTGGCCTTCTGTAACATATCTAAAGTAATGTTGACTGTGTATTTCTTTTACAGGGTTGTGGGAAGAAAATGTATTCCTTTTTGAGAGGAACCAAACAACTGCAGGTGCTGAGATTTCTGGGAATCTCCATTGGAGTGACACAAATTCTGGCCATGATTCTCACCATTACTCTGCTCTGGGCTCTGTATTATGATAGAAGGGAGCCTGTGACAGACCAAATGATGTCCTTGAAGAATGAGAACTCTCAGCACCTGTCATGTCCCTCAGTAGAACTGTTGAAACCAAGCCTGTCAAGAATCTTTGAACACACATCCATGGCAAACAGCTTTAACACACACTTTGAGATGGAGGAGTTATAAAAAGAAATGTCACGGAAGAAAAACACAAACTTGTTTTATTAGACTTGTGAATTTTTGAGTACATACTATGTGTTTCAGAAACAGGTAGAATAAAAATGTTGTCATAAAATAATACCTAAGCATATACTATTCTATGCTTTAAAATGAGGAGGGAAAAGTTTCATGTCATAAGTCACCACCTGGACAATAACTGATGCCCTTAAAATGCTGAAGACAGGCCGGGCGCGGTGGCTCAAGCCTGTAATCCCAGCACTTTGGGAGGCCGAGACGGGCGGATCACGAGGTCAGGAGATCG